>NC_066580.1:359821152-360130152 GCF_024323335.1 Lathyrus oleraceus
ATGAGAAGTACCAATTGGTTGACCATCAACGATATGTATCTCAACAACATCATCTTCAAAATTATAAACCTTCCTACCATTCTTACCCATACAAAAGTAGTACACCCGACGGTTTATATCCCAAAAGTAACTCATGTTAGTTAGGGTACATTGAGAGAACTCTTGAGCCTGGTCTGGAGATCTATAAGTAAGATTAGAAATACACATGTTGAAGTAGTTCAAAATCTTGGCAAACATGGAGACATAGCAGAATGAATTCCCCTTGTTGCATTATTTAATGGTGAACATTTGAGATACAAACTAGTGTGCAAAATTAATTTTGATCTTGTTTAAAAGAATATAGACCAAATGAATTTCAACAAAGTCTATTCTTGAGAACTTGCCATTCTTTGGGCACAAGACATGAGAAACCAACCACGTCAAAATTCTAGGAACCATCTTCAATTGACTAGTAGTAAGATGATCATAACAATAATCGGAACAAGGAGATTTATGTTAGAACAAGATTTGGTTCTGCATCTATACCTTGAGTTTTTATGATAACAATATTGTATTTGTAACAGAACAATTTTGGTACCCTAATGGTTTGCTATTGTGTAGCTTTAATAGCCGGTTCTAATTCTGAATATATGATGTGAAATGTCATCAGTTTCTGAATGATATGTTCCAAATACGCTTATGCGCCAACTATTAGAAGTTCTCAAAGATGTTCAATATTGCTGCTGCAATGTTCTTTCTGCTTATTTCCTGATTCACTCTTGAGAAGCTTATGAGGAGACACTATGTTGTTGCTGCAATGTTCTCTCATCTCATGCTTCTGAACGCGACTCTGATCACCAAACTTTTGAAGAATGGCAAGCTTCTAAAGTTGTGTTATGCAGTTGAAGATTCTTAAGATTTTAAGCCAGACGATTGAAGTTATCAAGATTCTGACTAAAGATTCTGAAGACTCTAAAGATTCTGAAGATACTGAAGATCTCAAGCCAGACTACTAACACTATCAAGGTTCTGACAAAAGATTATGAAGTTTCTGAATCTAGCTTTAATTTTTTCATTTCATGCTTCATTAAATTTCATCAGAAGCCAATGAACTTGAAGATAAGATAAAATGGGAGCGTGATCAAATAGTACATAGTAAAAATCGAATATCCTTTCCACTACTTGATTTCATGGGCAAGGGCAGTACTATACATTACACCTGTCACTAATTTTATGGGAGAAGGATAATGCGCAATATCACTCCTCTCCCATCCAACAGTGGACATACGCTCTATGAGCGTTCCCCATTTTCCCTCCAACGGTCTTCTTCTTATGCTACATAACTAAGACTTTGAGACTTGAAGAAACTGGCTTGTGACACAATATTTTGACAAGTCTATTTTCTTTGTGAAAAGCTATCAATTGTTTGTACACAGTTTTTCTTTAAGTGTTTGTTATTTATTTGTGTAAAATCTGATTGTGTAGAAGCATCTTGTAACACAAAATATTATTCAAACTATTTGTTTGATTCCTTGAGGGGGTTATCCTTAAGAAGACAAAAAAAGGTTTTTCTTTGTGAGTCCTTAAGGAGACTAGGGTATAGTTGGATCCTTGAGAACACAAAGAAGGTTATTCTTTGTGATTATTGTAATCTGTTGATTATAGTGGATTAAGTCCTTGTGTATAAGGCAAAATCACCTTGGCGGGTGGGCTGGAGTAGCTTTGAGTTTCAAGCGAACTAGGATAAAAATACTCGTGTTTTTATCTCTTTGTTATTAACTTGTTAATAGTGCTCTTGTTTTGGAAAAAAGCCTTTGCTTGTAAAACCCAATTCAAACCCCCATCTCTTGTGTTTTTCACACCTTCAAATAGCATCAGAGCTCATGTTTTGATTGTGATAAAAGTTTTATCAACACCGCATCGTGTTCAGTACCGATCCAGTTTGTGTGAGAAACAATGGTCGCTGCTAACACTGCTAACATTGTTAACAATAACGAAAGAGATCATTATAGTGTAAAACCACCAATCTTTGATGGTGAGAAATTTGATTATTGGAAAGATAAAATAGAAAGTTTCTTTCTTAGTTACAATGTTGATCTTTGAGATCTTGTAGTCGATAGCTACGTTCACCCAGTGAATGTTGAAGGGAATACTATAGCAAGGGATGCTATGATTGATCAACAAAAGAAAGATTTCAAAAATCATCATAAGGTCAGAACCATATTGCTCAATGCCATCTCTTATACGGAGTATGAGAAGATAACAAACAGAGATTCTGCCAAATCCATTTTTGACTCTTTGAGGATGACTCATGAGGGGAATGCTCAAGTAAAGGAAACAAAGGTTTTGGCCTTAATCCAGAAGTACGAGGCATTCAAAATGGAAGATGATGAAACAATTGAGACTATGTTCTCAAGGTTTCAGATGCTTGTTGCAGGACTGAAAGTTCTGGACAAAGGATACTCTACAGTTGACCATGTCAAAAAAATTATTAGAAGTCTTCCCATAAAATGGAAACCTATGGTAACTGCCTTGAAGCTGACAAAGGATCTCAACAACATCAGTCTTGAAGAACTTGTTAGTTCTTTAAGAAGCCACAAGATTGAGCTCGAAGAAGATGAACCTCAGGAGCGAGGTAAATCCGTTGTTCTAAAATCCAAGCCTGAGAAGACAAGAGCTTATAAAGTTGAGAAACAATCAGAAGGATCTGATGAAGACTCAGAAGATGACGATGAGCTATCTCTAATCTCACAAGACTATATCTACATGGAATTCTTGTTGCCTAATTTTTTAGGCCAAATATTGGTAAGGACACATATAAATTACTTATTATAATTACTATTTGAGTAAAATTGATTTAAAAAAATTACTTAGAAATTACTTAACTATAATTTGGAACAATAAAAAATATCATAAACTTAATTCTCTCATTCATGCTCTAAACACCTAAAATGAGTAAACAATCATTTTGATTTTTGAATGTGTAAGGCATTGCCATTAAAATATCTCAATATATCATAATAGTTATCATATCAACTTGATATCAACTTTTGTTAATCAGTAATTTCAAACTAATTGATAACTAAAATACACATGACTATTTAAAAATATATTTAAATTAAAAAATTAGTGAAAGAGATATTTAATTTTAAATATCTTTTCACTAATTTTTTTAATTTAAAATATATTTTTAGATAATCACGTGTATTTTAGTTATCAATCAGTCTGAAATTACTAATTAACAAAAGTGAAATAAAAGATGTATTTACAATTATGATACATTTATAAATTGTATTAACGATATCACGTATTCAAGGATTAAAATAATTGTTGGTTCCACCTAAAAGCATGTTTATAAAAAAGGTAATGAAGTAGTAGTAAAATATATTGTGGCATCTATCATGCTCTTTAGAGGTCAAAAATCTAAAACATCGTTTTACATCATAAAATATGGCAATCATCATGCTACAATCCTTCTCTCTTATTTTATTTTATATATTTTAAATTGTTTTGGGTGATAGAAGTTAGTACATATACCCGATAAAGATTCAACATCTGTTTTATTGATTTAGGTGAATTTATCTATTCATATAGATTTTGGTAGTAGAAATTACAAACAAGGATAACTATAAAGATAGAAATGAAGCAAAATTTAGTCCTTAAAGTCAAAACAGATTTGCATTTATGTTGTTCCATTTGTTCCTTATTGACCTTGACATAATAGACAAATTTTCCCCTTGTGGTCACCATTGTTTAGTCACTATAAGCAATTAATAGCATACACAAAATGTCACCATTGCCTCTATTATGAGTGTCGTAGCCTCTCAAATTAATACCTTCTAAATACGATATCAATATTATTTACAAAAAAAAGAATACATTGACAATAAAACTATATATATATATATATATATATATATATATATATATATATATATATATATATATATATATTTGTCTCATTAAAAATAACAAAATATACCAATAGTTCACCTCCCATCTACTATAAAAAATCTACATATGCTAATAATTAAATCTAATGTATTTAATCTCTTTATTTGCATTTTATAATCATATAGATATGTCTAAAATGTTTTAAAGTGTATCAAAAAAAAATTAATTTGTGGATAATACCACGTGTCACATGTACTTATTTTTAAAATTTTCAAAAGATGTGTTTGTTTCAAGATTACCACATATTTTTAAAAAGTGAAAATACAATTTAATTAATTTTTTGTGAAAAGTTTAAAAGCTTTAATAGGTCTTATTTATTTGTAGAAATAAAATTTACGCAATTTTCGATCTTTTTTATTTTTGTGTTAAAAATGGAGATCTTTTTATCTACCATTTTTCTTATTTCTAGTTTTAATTTGTAAGCTAGATAGATTTATAAAATATATTTCTAAAACATTTTTTACCCAACACATTTATGAAAATAACTTCTCAAAAATATGATTCCTAATAAAATTTATCCTTCAAATTATTTTTTAAATCATAAATCAAAGACACCCTAATATTATTCTTTTTTTGTTGCTTCTAAAAAAACTTTGTCCTTACTAGTATATAAGTTTTTATATTAATTCATATAACACATCCTTTTGCAATAAACATTGCAAAATGGAAACCTCATTGTCTCTAGCTAGTGATAGTTTTTCATATAGTTGGTTATCAAACTCTAATAAATTCCCTGTGGATTATCTAGATGATGATCCTCATAGAGTTTCTATCACCAGTTTCTATGGAGATAGTACCTCAAATAATAGCCAAAGCTTCAATTTTAGCACTTGTATCTCTCAATCAAATCTTGTACTTGTTCATGCTGATGAGATTTTCTCCAATGGCTTTCTTTTGCCATTTTTTGTTGACCCTTATACTCAAGAATCTAATCAAACGAAGATTGGTACTTCTTTTTCTTCTGGAAATTTTTCTTCAAGAAATATGGAAACTCATCATGGTTTTCTTATTAGGTTGAGAAAATCAACATGGAGAACTTTGCTACAATTTTTCAACCAATTAAGGAAGAAAGTGGAGAAGTCAAGGAAAAACACTAAAGTTAGAATTGAGGATATTGATGAGATAGATTGGCAAGTAAAAAGTTTGAGAAGCATTTCACAGAAAGCTTCTCCAATCGGTGATTTTTATGTTGATCATGATAACTCAATTTATGAAGCAGTTCTTCACTGCAAAAAATCAATAGGTACATATAGCTATACCTTTATTTTACTTCCATTTTAATGTTTGTGTAAATTTACTATTAAATATTAGCATAAATTAATGCTTCGAGAATTAAATTTTATTTATTTTTCTCATTTCAGGAAAATGATTATTGTAGGAGGAAGTGGTGGACACCTAGAAATGTATGGTGCCTAATTGAGCATTCCATTTTTTTTCTTGGTGTAATTTCTCTCTGTTGAAGTATTTGTCTTTGGGATTTAAAATGAATAAATTTTATGAATGTTGGATTTAGTTGCTCCTTGATTGTTGTTGCATTTAATCGTAATAATTATGAATTTTTTTTTTAAATATCCAAAAATTTCAAAAAAATTTCAAAAATATCCAATTTTTCAAAATAATTACACAAATGGCCAAAATTGGCCATTTTTTACCCTTAGGCGCCACCCTAGTTGGCGCCTACCCTTAATGGGGAGGGCAAGTCGCCACTAGGGGTGGCGCCTATGCCCAAATCCATTTTTTTTTTTTTTTTTTAATGTTTTTTTTAATGTTTTTTTTTTTTTTTTTTTTTTTTTTATAAATTTATGTTTTTTATTAAGTATATTAATTTATGTTGACACATATATTTTGTCTAAATTTTTTTATTTATATATATATATATATATTAATTTATATATATATTAATTTATATATATATATATTAATATAATTTATAAGTAATTAATATTATTTGTAAATTTTTGGAAAAAAAATTAATTTATATATGTATAAAGATATGATAGACAATATTTTTAAAGATAAAGATAAAGATATAAAGATAATAAACAGAAAATATTTTTATTTAAATAATAAACAAGGCAAATATTACAAAGATATGATTAATCACATATGATGCGGTCCCTTGTACGATCCGCACGGGGGAGGTCTAGTTACTCGCCTAGACGGTTCACGTGGTGGTGGTGCTTCCCTATTACCACCCCTTGCCCTAACGCGCCCCCTTGCCGCTTGCCGTTGTGGTTCGGTCGAAGTCCCTTCAGTGCTGTAGGAAAGACGGGTCCCCTCTGCGCCCTCGAAGCTTTGTCTCGGTGGGACAAACTGACTACTGCTGGGTGCGCCCTCGAATTGTGGTCTTTGGTAGTTTAGGGTTGAATCGGGTTGGCCAAAGTGCAATGTTTGTTGTGGTGTGTAGTAGTCCTGTTGGTAGTCCTCTTGTATACCCGTATCTTCACAGCAATCTTCAGTAAGATTCTTGCAGTATAAATATTCACACACATTTTCGCAAAGGTATTCACAATATCTTCACAGCAATCTTCACAAAACCTTGAAAATATCTTCACAAAACCTTCACAAAACCCTCACAAAACCTTCACAAAACCTTCACAAAACCTTCACAAAACCTTCACAATGTCTTCACAAAACATGTCATCTTCTTCACAATACAAAGTCAAAGCTCACGTCAACGGTGAGACTTATGAATGTGATAAGTCTGGCTTCCTATTTAGAAACACCGAATGCACTCGGTTTTGTCTAAATAGAGGAGCTGACTTCTCTTATCTGAAAAGGAAGATTGAGTCCAAACTAAGACAACCCGTGTCCCAAATTTTTTATCAACAACCTTTTTTTTCAGAAAACAACTCTGTCAAGTTTTATAAGTCATTGATTCAAAATGACATGGAGACACAATACATGCTTCGTAACCATGAGTACTCTGGTTACGACTACATAGTGTTGTACATTGTGTTGGAACAACCTCAACCAACTCAGAATATTCAATCACAGGTTATTGATCCTGTGATTGATGACGAACAAGATGCTGAGCACCACGTTGAAGACGATGTGGTTGATGATGCTGAAGACGTGGTTGATGACTTGGTGAACCGTCATTCTGAAGACGAAGACCAACCTCAAATACCTATAGCGCAACGCTACTCACCTCCTGCGCACTTCACAACACTTAACTTGGGCGAGGATGAGCCCTCATCAGATATGTTCTACAACCCATATATGAGGTCTGATGAGGACTTAAAGAAGGGTGACCAATTTCGGACCAAGGAAGAGTGTCTGTTAGCAATAAAGAACTGGCACTTGAAAAATTGTGTTGACTACGATGTTATCAAATCAAATCCGGAAAGATACGTTATTGAATGCAAAAATCCGGAGTGTGGATATAGGTTGATGGCATCGTACAAGAAGAAGCATAACGCGTGGGTGATAGGGTCAATATCTCAAGCTCACATTTGCGTCAACACCAACATGGCACAGGATCATCGCAAACTTAGCCATGACATGATCTGCCATTCCATATTACCTCTAGTTGAGGCTGACCCGTCACTGAAGGTCAAAACAATTATCTCCCATTGTGTGGCTGTTTTCAAATATACACCGTCATACAGAAAGGCTTGGTTAGCAAAAACCAAGGCAATTGAACTGGTGTACGGTAACTGGGAGGAATCATACAAACAACTACCACGCTACCTGGCTGCACTACGATTGTATTCACCTGGGACGGTTACTATAATGGAGACCTTGCCTGCACAATCCCCTGACGGAACTCGTCTAGAAGGTAATGGAATTTTCCATAGACTTTTCTGGGCATTCCGTCCATGCATCATCGGGTTCACATTCTGCAAACCACTTGTTCAAGTCGATGGAACTTGGCTGTATGGGAAATACCAAGGATCGTTACTGATGGCGGTCGCACAAGATGGCAATTCAAATATTTTCCCAATAGCCTTTGCATTGGTGGAAGGAGAAACGGCAGCTGGTTGGAGTTTCTTCCTTAAGAATCTTCGAACGCACGTGACTCCACAAGCTGGCATCTGCGTTATTTCTGACAGGCACGCCTCAATAGACAGTGCATACAATAATCCAGCAAATGGCTGGCATGACCCCCCGTCTACCCATGTCTACTGCATCAGGCATATTGCACAAAATTTTATGCGGGAGTTCAAGGATAACTTTTTGAAGCAACATTTGATAAACGCGGGGTACGCATTAAACCAGCCTGGATTCCAATACTATCGCCGGGAAATAGTGTTGGCAAATTCTGATGCAGGGAGGTGGATTGATAATATCGACAGAGCGAAGTGGACTAGATCGTACGACGATGGGGTGAGGTGGGGCCACATGACAACAAATCTTGTGGAATCAATGAACGGCGTGTTTAAGGGCATACGTAACCTCCCGGTAACCGCATTGGTGAGTGCGACCTATTTTCGGATGGCAACGTTGTTCGTAACAAGGGGCAGGCGCTGGAATGAAGTGTTGCAGACGAGTCAGGTTTATAGTGAAGCCTGCATGAAGTTTATGAGGCAGGAATCCGCCAAAGCCAGCAGCCATCGGGTTACGGAGTTCGACCGCCATGGCCACACTTTCAGTGTCAAGGAAACAATTGACCACAACCAAGGGCTGCCCAGACAAGAGTATAGGGTCCTAATACCAGACCGTTGGTGCGACTGTGGTCAATTTCAGGCGTATCGTATGCCTTGTTCCCATGTCATTGCAGCGTGTTCACACAGCCACTTCGATGCATTATCGCTAGTGTCTCCAATCTACAAAGTTGCAACATTGCTCAATGTATACGACAATCCCTTTCCGGTGGTAGCATTGGAGGCGTATTGGCCAGAGTATGACGGGGAAATTGTTTGGCACAACGAATCGATGCGGCGGAATAAAAGTGGTCGCCCAAATAGCAGGCGCATTAGAACTGAAATGGACGTCGCAGAGAAAATGCAGAGGAAGTGTAGCATATGTAGACAACTAGGGCATAATAAGAACAAATGTCCATATCGTGGATCTAGTTCCACAACTTAGTTTTCACTTTCATAAATCTGTGTACCAAAATCATTTTAAATTAAAGTTTACTTTTTATTCCAAATAGAAGATGACACTTGAACAACAAACACAAACATCTAACATTACAACACCAATTACTAAAACAAAAACAAATACTGGAACAAAAACAAGTACTAAAACAAGAACAAGTACTAGAACAATAACAAATACAACAACAACATGACAAACAACCATTAAAATCTAAGAAATTACAACAGTTAACACTATGTCGTCTGATCCATGCATCATTTGGATGCAATCAATGTCGCTTTCAACTTCAACCCACCAGCGTATCGTTTCTCCAGTTTCAAATGAGAACCTTGTTCTAAGCCTCTGAATCCTTCTGATGACTTCACCAGGTTGGTAATCTCCCTCTAACCAAGACATCAAGGACCTTTTTAGTTGGTCCAACGAACGGATGTTCCAAAATTTCATCTCCATTGGGGGTTTCAAAGGCGAGAAAATAACATGCCCATCCCTTTTTAAGATTACTGGTTCAGGATCCGGGCGCCTTGATGATGTTCGCTGCCATGACGACGGTCTTGGGGATGCCATGAACTCAACTTGATACAGAAGGTGGTACGAAACAGTGTTGAAGAAAATGCAAGGAAATAACACTTTATTTATAGGAAAAGATCTGGGTTGTACACCAGTCTACCTAACCCTAATTCTCCCAAAAATTTATAAATAATATTATTTACTTATAAATTAAATTAATATATATATAAATTAATATATATATATATATATATATATATATATATATATATATATCTCTTGTAAATAAATATTTATATATATTAATTAAATGTGTATAATATTAATTGTTTATAAATTAAATTAATATATATATATATATATATATAAATTAATATATATATAAATTAATATATATATATATATCTTGTAATAATTTTATTTATATATAAGTGTTAATATAAATTAATATAATTTATAAAAAAAATATATTTATCAAATATCTAATATTTAAAAAAAAAAAATTAAAAAAAAAAATTAATAAAACATTTAAAAAAAAAAAAAAAAAAAAAAAAAAAAAGGGATTGGGCATAGGCGCCACCCCTAGTGGCGACTTGCCCTACCCATTAAGGGTAGGCGCCAACTAGGGTGGCGCCTATGTACACAATTAGGGCAAATTTTGCCCATTTGTGTAATTTTTTTGAAAAATGGGTTAATTTTGAATTTTTTTTTAAAATTCTGGATATTTAAAAAAAAAATTCAATAATTATTAATAAGGTTTGAATGAGTTTCTAGTCATGTTATGCTAACCTTTATAAAAGCATAGTTTCTAGTCATATTATGCTAACCTTTATGGAAACCATATTTCAGTAGTTAAAGTAGCCCAATCAACTCATATGAAGAGAAAAAAATGGCACAACCTTTAAAGCAATATTTGTCATTAGTGAAAAACTTATCATGAATTAACCTTCAAATAATATTAGACTTAGACAATGGAGTATCATTGTGCGGAACCATTTTGATCCAAGAAAACATTTGACTATGAGGTCTTGAAAATTTATAACCTTTTTAAGAATCGAGAGTCATCAATAATATTAACCCAAACAAACTTGTCAAGAAATTTAACCTTAAAAATAATTATCTTACCGAATAGGTTACACATATTAAAAATGTTGTGCATAATAGAAGCAAGAATTCAGCATTGATCATTGAGTAGAAAATCTTTAATCTTAGTATTGAGAACTATCCTCTAACCAATTATTAAAACAAAAATTAATAAAATTCTCATCATCAACCAGTCATAAATTCTTCACATTTAAACTTTTTCTTTTAACTCCTCCCCAAATAAATAGAGAAGTGAACGTGGTGTTGAATAAACCATGACTTCTTAATTACTCTAGGTTTAAGAAGATAATTTCATTGGTTTGGGAGCTAAGGACTAGAAGATAATTTCATTGGTTTTTGGGAGTTAAAAAGCTCCCCGCCAAAGCTTTAATGTTGCTTTATTGATGTCTCTAAGGGACCTAATATATAATAGAACTACAAATCTTATGTCAAGTCACAATAACAACTTTTCTACCTCAATATTTTATGAATTTCCTTATTGATTTGTCAATGGTATTAAAGAGAATGACATGTAAGAATAAATTAGGAAAGAGTAAATCAACATATCATGGATTACACTATTGACAAATTCAACTCTTCCAGAAAATGAAAGAAAAAAAATTCTTCCAAGCATTCAATTTGGATTTGATTTTTCCATAAATAGAATAAAAATAACTCAATTTAGACTTGCCTTTAAAAATGAGAACCCCAAGATAATTAAAAGGAGAAACTCCAGTGTTGAATTCAAGCATCTCAACAAGTCTGTATAATCTATTATAGTTGATGGATCCTCCAAAGAAAGAAATTGGATTTAGCGGGACTAATAAACTGGTATGAGATTGCAACATATTTGATGAACAAATCAATGAGATTTCTTACCTTATTGATAGTTTTGCAAAATATCATGACATGATTTTCATACAACACATGCAAAACACAGCTTAAGGGCATGGCTCCCTCTAATGCTCTACTAAATTAAAGTCAACTTTCCATAATTGACCAATTTTGTAATTGATCTACTAATCAAATCTTCAAAAAAAATAAAATAAGAGAGGAGACAATAGAACACCTTGTTTAACACCCTTTTGCAAGAAAAAATGTATATTTTTCCATAAGTAAAAATAGAGAGTTTGGTAGATTAAAAAATAGTATGAATCTAAGAATAAAAATTCTTATTGAAATCAAATATTCGTATAACTTAAGACATCTTCAATTAACAATATAAAATGCCTTCTTAATATCAATCTTAAGGGTCACATTTCCTCCAAAGGATTGTGTCGTACACATTGATGGTCTTAGAGGTAAGGTAAATGAAATCAGATATATGCCAATCATGAAAGAAACCCTTTTTAGTAGAATTATGTTTATATATGTTTCATTCTAGAATCAAAAATGAGTGTAGGAATGATGGTGATAGTGGATCATAACCTCTGATGTGGTGGAGTGGGGGGACCTAAAAAATTAGCACTTAAATGCTCAAGTCAGTGTATGAGGAAAAAGAGTGAAATAAAATTAGATTTGAAAATTGTTACCTCAATTTGGCACATTCTCTATGTATATAGAGAAACAAATAACGAACTCGTTATTTGTTAGGAGTGAAATACGAAGAACCATTGGATGTACTTGTAGTTGAGAACCCTCGTGATCATTGAGATGATAACCCTTGTGTGCTAAGAAGATTCTAGAAGGAGTGAGACCCCTTTCAAGAAGTTGATTGGGGTTTATGTGGTCAACTCATAACAATTGACCCCTAGCCATTGCCGATGTGTACGAAGGCGGGGGCTTGATACTTTAGCTTTAGGAGTCGACCACTCATTGGCCAACTTTGGAAAAAGGAAGGAGAAACACTTCAGTTTATTTAAAGAATCATGCATTTAATGCACCATAATTCAGAGGTATCATCATTAAGACTCTAGGGGAATTGAAACACTTAAGTATTGCGTGTGAGTGATTAAACGTGTTTGGTGAATTTTCATCGCATGCTAGAATGTAGTTTTATTTCGAAGGGTCAATGTTGTTTTCTCTTAAATCTTTTTCCAAGTATAGCAATTCCCTTCTTCTTTAGCATTTCATTTTCCTACAACCGTAAAGTTAGTGCAACATGGGAAAGAAATCACGGAAAAGTGTTCATAACTGCTCGAAGGATACACCATCTACTTGAGTGGATCTCATTTATTCTTATACCATTTATTTCTTTTTTTAAAGTGGGTGGTCTTGATGATGCCTTTACAGAAGTTGATCTGCCTTCCTATTGGGGAATCTTGAGTCCCCCTGAGGATGAAAGAATATGCGACAAATATGACAATTACGCCATCCCCTTATGTGAATACACTTTCTCCATCATGGGTTTCGTCTTCCCTTTACTACCTTTGAGGTAACGTTTTAAAATACATGACAATGGCTCATTCACAACTTCATCCTGCAAGTTAGGCGTACATGAAGGTATACCAGTACTGGTGAGAATATTTTAACGGAGAACCCTCAGTGATCATTTTCTTCCATATCTTTAGATGTCGTCCTGACCAGGCGACCCGAAGGAGGGGTAGAGGATTAATCTATTTGGAACCGACATTCCATGACTTTGGACCTCTTCCAAAGCCACAGTCTTTTGAGGATCAGTTCTTTTTGGTAACTCCTGTCAGCCTTGAAGCTCATTACGCAGTTTGTGACATCGACGACATAGTGGATGGAAGATGTGTTTATCTATTCTCCAAGTATTTTATTAAGTGTCACTTTCTTCTAGGGAATCACCTTTATGTGTATAAGAGAGAGGATCTGTCTAATGAGGCTCGGTACCAAAAGGCTCGACTAATAAAGTTTATTAGCAATCTGAGATACATAAGAGGAGGTACTCTAGTAGAGGAGGTTGATAAGAAACGCTTGCAACACTTTCTTGATGTCTGGTAGTTGATAGAAGCTGTCTCTCAAGAAGAGAGAAAGATCATCTTTGGTAAGCTTTGAAAACCTTAGGGTTTTGATATTTTTAATCTACCTATCCTTGATGTATTCTCTTTACTCGTAATTTTATGCAGATTACATGGATGATGAAGTGCATCCCCTGCTTCTAAGGCGAGGCATACAACCGACTAGAAGTGACGTTACCACTGAGGTTTTTCTAACTTTACCGAATGTCATGGGTCTAAATGGCCGCCCCTTACTGGCGGGATCTAGCTCTCGTTCTATCAAGGGTTGTCGACCTCCTCCTTTAGACGAGGACTACTCTTATTGCCTAACCTTTTCGGGCCTATTCTTGAGGAAGAGCTGACTACTTTGGCTCGATAAACCCAGTGTTCCACTATTGATTTGGCCTTTGGTGGATCCGGTCAATGGGAGGCTTTTTGGTCTGACAAGAATCATGTTGAGAAGCAACAACTGGAGGATATTATTTGTAATCTGAAGCTTCAACAAGATAGATACATGTATGAAGTAGAGAAAGCTTCTACCTATCTCGTCGAGGTGGATAACTCTTTATTTCCCCTAAATCTCGATGGTTCCCTCTCTGACCAGTTGACTTATCTAGTGAAGACTATGACGAACAAGGATTGGTCTCTAACTTCTTTTTGAGGTAGTTTAGCATGTACTCAGAGAAAGATAGAGTCTTTGCACCCTCAAAATGCTTTACTAACCTATCACTTAGATGACTGTACGAGTGCCACCCTTGAGGAAATTTCAAAGTCATTTTAGAATGCTCTATAACAAGTGGAGTAATTCCATCATCCTTTGACCATCTCCAGGGAGAAAATCCGGCCAGATCAAGTAGTTCAGGATGGGAAGGTCGTCTTTCTGCGAAAGTATACCTTTCAGGGGTCGTTTTTATGTATTGTCTACATAATACCTTGTTATGGAAGAGTATATAAATCTATTTATTTACAAAATGAAATGTTTTTGTTACCTGTATAACACACTTTTGTAGGATCTATAGTGCATACTATTGGATCTTTGTAAACTTATGAGGTTTTCCCTCGAAATTAATTGGACGTTATTGGGTCGTTCCCGGCCAAAGGCCGATTCCTCTTTAATCCACTAGATAAAAAAAAGACCAAAGGTAGACATTTGGATGACCCACCACAACATCTATAGTGGCTAGCTACTAGACATAGGTGGGTCGCGAGTGCTTGTGCAAAATTGATTGTTGTCTCTAGATGTGCAAAGCATCTCGAGCAACACCCTTAAATTTAGGTGTGGAGTTTATTGCTTTAGTTGGACGTTCAAAGCGTCTATAAAAGCAACCATGACTTTATGTGGGGGATTGATTGGTTTAGTAGGACGTGCAAATCTTCTCTGACAACACCCATGGCCTTAGGTGGGGAATTTATTTCTTTGATTGGACGTGCAAAGCATCTTCGATAGCATCCCTGGAATTAGGTGGGGAATTGATTTCTTTAGTCGGACGGGCAAATCGTCTCCGAAAGCACCCTTGAATTTATAAGCGCATTGGGCATTGATATCATTGGTTATACCCCGAATTTCCTGTCGCTATGCATAGTCATAAAGAAAAAAATATTTCACAAAGCACCAATTTTCATTTACTATTTCCAGGCATGTATGTACAAGGGGAAGTAGATGATTCAAATATAGTATCTAATATGATTAGGAAATATGAACATAACCAGGCGGGCTAGCCGCCACTTATTCTTTTCATTTTCTTTTGTTGATCCAACCACTTCTTGGGGGACGGATACCGATTCTATTAAGTTTATCGATGATGAAAGACATTGATCTACATGGATACACCTTATCCCTAATATTTATGGAGATCCTGATCTATTATTTTTCTCCCTCTAGGTCAGCGCTGATAGTGGCTAGTTCCCCTTACAATTTATGATATTTGAGCTTGAGGTTCACCTCCGAGGTGACAACATCTAATGTGGTTGTAAAGGGTAGTCCTAAGGTGCAGTTGTAAACACTTCTACAAGAAACAAAAATAAATTTAGAATTTACCGCTCATATGTCCTTTCCGTCTCATATGGAAATCATCGGTTATATGTGTCCCTAGAGACGTGTAGTTGTTTCATTGAACGCATGGAGATCAGAGCCTTCGTATGGAAACAAACTGCTTCCCGCCAGTCCCATCTTCAAAAGCAACTATGAGTAAATGATTTTGCAAGAGCTCCCGCCATTAATGAGGATAAGGGACATATCAAATTTCTAATCGTAGTAGTGATTACCAGGGGAAAGATTTCGTGGGAACGTCTCTGATCTTCTTTGAGTCACGAAATCCTAGCATAAGTTGGTCAAGGAATTTTTTGGAAGTACTTCCTTCTTTGCGGTGGACGGCGATCATTTATGCAATCTTCCTCTTCGTAGTGCCTTTTGGGGGAAGGTTCGCTTGAGGTGCTTCCTCGATAATGGCGGCGATGTATGGGAGTTTTCCCTTGCTTGCTTATTTGATCTCTTTGCTTGTTCCGGCCTTTGAGGTCATCGATGAAGACTTACATTTAGGTGACTCCTCTCTATCAAACTTTTCCCTTTATATATATTCAACTATTCGACTCTTCTTGATCATTCCTTCAATATTGTCCTTTTTCTAGATGCATTCGTTGGTGTTGTGGTTGTGGCTCCTATGGAAGCGAAAGTACTTTATTTTATTTGTCACAGGTGTCTCTCTAACGGGGTAAGGAGTTCGGAACATTCCTTTTCAAAACTTAGTGTTTGCATAGTTTTGATAATATTTTTCCCGGGAGATCGTCAAGGAGTGTATCTGTCGTGGCGCGAAAAATACCCGGGCGTAACGAAAGCTCGAAATAATAACAGAGTCGCGACCGGAGTTTATTTATTCCAAAAGTAAAGGGAATATGTTGATAAAACCATTAAAGAAAAAGAAAAATGGTATTCACAACCAAATTTGCGTTTGGGAGTCAGTTATGCAAGAGGGAGGTATTAGCACCCCTCACATCTATTGTACTCAACAGGAACCATTTAGCCAGCTTTGGGAATATGACTGTTAGCTTTTATTTATTTGTTTTCTTCTAGTTATTAAAAGTTTGAAAGGAAAAGGAAAAAATATTTAAAAGGTTTTTTAATAGGGTGCTTAACAAGATTGGGAGTCTTGCTCCTACATATCCTCAAGTGTGATGAGGAATTCAAAGCTACGTAGTTCAAAGAACACTGTGAATGAAGCTTCACTGGCTTCGAAATTCAACTCGAAGAACATTTTCAAGACTTTCACGTAACACATTACTTCGAACTAGATGAAAATAACTTATGATCCTGGAAGTAGCAGGTTTAAGGGATTATTCGCACTCACAAGCTGCATCGGTTGCTCATGAATCGGGATATTCCGCCGCGGTACCTTAACGACGAGGATCACACGAACGACATTGAGAATTCATCATTTATCCCGTGGGAGCCGGAAGACTCACTTCTCTTAACCTAGTTTCTGATAATAATTTCCGATTCCTTTCTTCCACGTGTTATTCGCTGCATTCAGTCTCATCATATTTTGGATGAGATTCACAAGTACGTGTTCGCACACACTAACGCGAAGTCTCGTCAACTACGATCGAAACTCAAGTCCATCACCAAGGTAAGAAATAAATTTTTAAATATCTAGTTAGGGTTCAACGCATCTTTGATATCTTGGAATCAATTGATGATCCTGTGTCTCATAGGGACCAACTTGAATCCATTCTTGATGCTTTACCTGATGAATTTAATGCCCTAGATTCCACAATTCAATATTTTCATATTATGTGTTCTATCATAGAAGTTGAATCCATGCTTCTAGATCATGAAGCTAAGCCGGAGAGGACTAGGAAAAATGTTCTCACTGAACCTTTATCTGTTAACGTTGCTCCACTTGTTCCTACACTAACTCAGGCCACTAATTAGATTCCATCTGATTCTTCACACACAACGCCACCTATGTCCAAGTTTACTGATCCTCGTGGTGGATTTCATGGTGGACTCTCCTTTGAACATGGTAGGGGTGGTATATTTGGAGGTAGATTCAAGGTTCAATTCCAAATTTGCTTCAAAATAGGCCATGATTCTAGTGTATGCTATCACAGGCACACTTCTGTGATGCCCTCAATGATAACCTCTCCATGGAATTACTTTGCCCCAAGTTCCAGGCTATCTTGGAACCAATGGACAAATCCCAACCTATCTCAGTCTGTACCAGTTTCAACTATGGTTGTGCTTAATCATAATCGGTGGCTTGCTCCTCCAACTATGGTTGTTCCCAACCAGAATCAGTGGTCTTCTCAAGCTCCCATGGGTCCACCTCCAGGTTTTGCACCTAAACCATCCTATCAACCCCAAGCTCACTTTATTGTATAGGTATTGAGACACCTAGTGTCAATAATCTGCAGTCTCAAGTCTGGTTTCCAGATTCTGGAGCTACTCATCATGTTACCAATAATGCAGATTTTCTAGCTGAAAGTAGTGCTCTCCCTGGTATAGACCAAATGCTCCTTGGAAATGGTCAAAGTTTTCCATTTACTTCAATAGGAATTGATAAGTTTCACTCACCACACCTAGCAAACACTTATCTAACACTTAAAAACTTCCTACTAGTGCCTGAAATCACCAAAAATTTGTTGTCTGTTAGTCAGTTTGCAAGAGATAACAAAGTATTTTTTGTCATGCTGATAAATTCTTTGTTTAAACTCAGGCCAATTCTAAAATGATGCTTCAAGGATCCCTAAATAAAGATGGACTATACCTATTTGACGATATTCAACTCATTCCACCTTCATCAAAGGCAATCAATCATGTATCCCTGGGTGCTATCTCTTCTACCACTCCAGTAGTGTCAGCTGCATTAACTGGTGTTTCCTGTTATCTTATGTGGCATAACAGGCTAGGTCATCCAAATAATGAAGCTATGAAGGCCATTCTCCAACTATGTATCATCTTTGTTCCTCATAAGTCTTTGTTAGATTTTTGCAGCCCCTGCTGTTTGGGTAAGATCCATAGGCTACCTAGTACACTTTCACACACTGTTTACTCACAACCTTTTGAACTCTTGTTTGCCGATGTATGTGGTCCTGCCCCTGTGATTTCTACTTGTGGTTATAAATACCTTTTGACATGTGTTGATGCTAATTCCAAATATACATGGATGTTTCCTCTTAAACTCAAGTCTGATGTGCTTGTCACTATCACACACTTTATCACAACTGTAGAGGTTCAATTCTCTACCAAAATTAAGGCTTTTCAAATTGATGGTGGAGGAAAGTTTAAGTCCCTCACTTCCTTATTAAACACCAGAGGTATTGCTCACAGGCTAGCATGCCCTTACATACATCACCAAATTGGCTATGTGGAGAGAAAACATAGACATGTTGTTGAAACAAGCCTCACATTGTTGGCTCAAGCTAACCTTCCCTTAAAATTTTGGAATAATACTTGCCTTACTGCAACTTACCTAATCGACAGGATGCCTACTCCTCTTCTTTCCATGCAGTCTCCCTTTTATCTACTGTATCACTTTCATCTGGACTACAAGTTTCTAAAAGACTTTGGGTGTGCTTGCTACCCATACCTCAGACCATACTCTTCACACAAATTCAATTTTCACTTACATGAGTGTCTATTCCTCGGGTATTCCTCAAATCATAAAGGCTACAAGTGTTTATCTCCCAATGGGAGACTCTATATATCCAAGGATGTCATTTTCAATGAATCAAAATTTCCTTACCCTCAATTGTTTCAAGTTTCTTCCTCATCTCCCTCACAGCTAAATAACACTTCATCTTTTATATCCCCATTTTCTCCCATTATCTCCTCCTTACCTCTCCCTGTATCCATTTTATCCTTACAAGTTCACATTCCTCTATCCATTTCTAACACTACTAATTCCTCTTCACCACACCACCTAACTTCCTTTTCATCATCCCTATCTTCTATACATTCTCCTTCACACTATTTTTCAAATTCTGCACAATCCTTACATGAATCTCATATACCTATTGCTCCTTCTAGTGCAGATTCTTCTGCCTCATCTTCTACCTCACCTAATAATGTAGACTCTTCTCCCTCATCTTCTCCCTCACCTAATGTCCCTAAACCTCCTAACCTTCCTTTTCTGCACCCTCAAAATTCTCATTCCATGGCTACTAGGAGAAAGTGTAGCACAATCCAACCTAGGTTACATCCCAAAGTTCTCATTACTGAACTTGAACCCTCCCCTTACAAGGTGGATATGAAGGATCCTATGTGGCTAACAACTATGAATGAGGAACACTCAACTTTACTTAAAAATCAGACTTGGTCTCTTACCACTGTACCCCCAAATAGGCATGCTATAGGGTGTAAATGGGTGTTTAAAGTTAAACAAAACCCTGTTGGGACTGTGAATAAGTACAAAGCTATGTTGGTAGTCAAAGGATTTCACCAATAGCATGGCTTTGACTTTGCTGAAACCTTTTCCCCACTGGTAAAACCAGTCACTATCAGAATTATTCTGACCATTGTTGTCTCAAAAGGTTGGCAACTCACTTAACTTGACGTAAGCAACGCCTTCCTCAATAGCATTTTGGAGGAAGAAGTCTATATGCAACAACCTCTTAGGCTAGAAACTCTTGATTCTCACCTAGTGTGCAAACTGCATACAGCTTTTTATGGGCTAAAATAAGCTCCTCGTGTCTGGTTTGAGAGACTAACACTTGCTCTAAAAAGGTTTGTTTTGTGTCCAGTAAGTGTGATCCTTCCTTTTTCACTCCCATTACTCCTACATCTACTATCTACATACTAGTATATGTAGATGATATTATCATTACAGGGGAATCTCCCACCAAAATCCAGGAACTTGTGTCTAAGCTTAACTCTCAGTTTGCTCTTAAGAAACTTGTCACTCTTGAATAATTCCTGGGAATTGAAGTGTCTCAGCATAAGCATGGTTCCTTATTTCTCTTTCAAACCAAATACATCAAAGACCTTCTTTCCAAAGCTAACCTATGAGAGGCCAGAGGAGTTCCCACTTCTATGATTTCCAGTATGAAACTATCCAAACATGGCACTGATGTGATGGCAGAACCAACCTTTTACAGGTCCATTGTGTTGGTGTAAGCCCTAGAGGCCAATACTTTTGGTGCTTGTATCGAATTATTTATTAAAATAAAAGGTTTTTTCTTTATTATGTTTGTTTAATAAAGTCCATAGAATAGCTAGTCCGTTTAACGTATCAAGTGTGACTTAATCATGAGATCACATTAAACATAAGGACACTATTCTTAAAGTATCCGTAGTCAAACTTTATTGTGAAGTGGGATAACATTAAAGCATTAAGATTATTATGTATATAGACTGATGATCACATCCCATGGATCATGGATAAGGATTTATCAAGTCTTAAACATAAGTATGAATATTAAGAGTAATATTTATACTGGATTGGCCCGCTATGAGAATACTATATAGAATGTTATGCAAAGTGTCATAAGTTATTCTCATGGTGATAATGGTGTATACCACCCTTCGACCTGAAACCACTATGGACCCTAGATGTAGAGTCAAGTGCCTTATTGCTGATCAAACGTTGTCCGTAACTGGATGACCATAAAGACATTTGATGGGTACTCCACGAAGCATGCTAAGGGACATGAGTGACCTAGATGGAGTTTGCCCATCCTGCGTAACAGGATAAATGTCTATGGGCCCAATATTAGACTGGACAAGGATGACACGGTCTATGCCTTGTGTTCAATATAGACATAAGGGCAAAAGGGTAATTGTACACATAAGTATTATCGCAAAAGGATTTGTCAGATCACATGACATTTATGTGTCTTGGATAGCAGTGATGTGTTGCTAGATACCGCTCACTGTTTATTATGTTAAATACGTGATTTAATATAATTGCCAATGCCGCGAAAACCTACAGGGTCACACACAAAAGGACGGATTGATGAGAGATATAGTAACTAAGGAACACCGTAAGGTACGGTGCACTTAAGTGAATTGTAGACCATCGTAAGATACGGTGTACTTAAGTAGAATACAAAATATGGTAAGGTACCACGCGCTTAAGTGATTTTGGCATATTATAAGATATGGGTCACATACACTTAAGTGGGCTTTTTAGCTTGTAGCCCACACAAGTGGTTCTATAAATAGAACCCTTGTGTAGAAGCATTTGTGCAGTTGCAATTTCGTTTCTCTCTCTCTCTCTCTCTCTCTCTCTCTCACTCAAAGTCTTCATTCGTAGCAGCTATCACTGAGATTGAAGGAATCCGTTCGTGTGGACTGAGTAGAGGCGTTGTCATCGTTCAACGTTCGTGATCACTCCGTAGATATGCATCAAAGGTTTCAATCATCACAAGAGGTAACGATTCTATCACTGATCATGCCCATTCGTAAGGATCACTAAAGGAGAAAATTTTAAATTTCGCTGCGTTTTGGATTGCTATTCTCCTTCACACTGTGGGTGCTTTGCAGTATGCAACCATTACTATGCCAGAAATCAGCTATGCAGTAAACAAGGTTTGTCAGTTAGTTTCTCAGCCTCTTGACACTCATTGGGTTGTTGTGAAAAGAATACTCAAGTACCTCAAAGGCACCCTGCACCATGGCTTCTTCTTCAACCTGTATCCACACATATACATCTTTCCATTAAGGGTTTTTCTGATGCAGACTAGGGTGCTGACCCTGATGACAGGAAATCTACCTCAGGATCCTGCATCTTTCTTGGTCCTAACCTTGTATCTTGGTGGTCCAAGAAACAAACCTTGGTGGTAAGGTCCAACACTGAAGCTGAATACAGGAGTCTTGAAAATTCTTCTTCTGAAGTTTTGTGGATACAACCTCTGTTGGCTGAACTTCAGATTCCCTTTACCATACCAGTTATGTTCTGTGATAATTTGAGGATTGTTGTGTTGTCACACAATCTGATACTGCATCCCAAAACAAAACATATGGAACTTGACATATTCTTTCTCCGGGAAAAATTTCTTAACAAAACTCTTGTGGTGCAACACATTCTAGCCTTTGATCAATATGCGGATCTTCTCACAAAACTTCTCTCTCCTCTCAGGTTTTTACAGCTAAATGATAAACTTCAGGTGGTTCATAAATCCTCCCTTGTGCAGGAGTGACCCTCAACTTGAGAGGAAGCTATTAGAGTATAGAATAATAAGCATATAGAAAAGAGTAAATAGGACCTGTAACTAACTATGCTAAGTCAACACAGTTAGGCTTCCTATAAATACCAAACTCTATCTTACATTGTAACAAGATTCAATTAGACAAGTATTCAGTTCAATACTAATTCTCTTCCTTCTCTTCCTTCTCTACTCTTCTCTCTTTGTAATACTTACATTATGCCTTAAGTTTCAAAAACTATAACAATACCAACAACAACATCAACGGAGACAACAACAACAACATCAACAACATTAACAAGAAAAATAACAACAACAATAACAACAATCATGGAAAAAAATTTACATACCGGAAATGTGATAAGAGACTCAAAGAAAAGTGTTGGTTTGAGGTTCGAGCTTCCTTCCTCCTTGGAGAAGATGAAGAATGGTGTTTCAGTTTGTTAAATGGTGATGAATTGTGTTTCTTTAGTTCGCTGGTGAAAAATGATTTTGTTCGTTATTGTGCAAAAAGTGAATGAAACTTAGCATTCTGATGAAGGAATACAATATTGTTTAGAGTTTTCATCTCGGTTTCATAAAAAACCAAGGGATAACCGAGGTGAAAACTGAATTCGATTTAATTAAATAAAATATTGGTTAGATTATTCATCTCAATTTTCTATTAAACCAAGAGATAAGATGATTTATAAAAAAAAGACGCATTTTTGGTTCTAAGTGAAAATAAAAAATTGCAGGAGCCGATAGTCGAAGCTCAAACCTTGATCAACATTTTTTGTTGTTTTTTCATAAAATCGAGATTTAAGATTTATTTTCTTTATATATATATATATATATATATATATATATATATATATATATATATATATATTTGTTGTTTTTTCATAAAATCGAGATTTAAGATTTTATGAAAAAACAACAAATATATATATATATATATATATATATATATATATATATATATATTTGTTGTTGTTTTTCATAAAATCGAGATTTAAGATTTTATGAAAAAACAACAAATATATATATATATATATATATATATATATATATATATATATATATATATATATATATATATATATATATATATATATATATATATATATATATATATATATATATATATTAGTAGTGAGATGAGATGAAAGATTGTTAAAAATGTATTATTTATAATAGTGATTTGTTGATTTTATATTTTAAATCCAACAACAACAAAAATAAATATAATCAACAATTTGACAAAATTTGAATGAACTCATAAAATATCTCATACAGTTTCAAAATCACCAACCATTGTGTATATATGCAGATACTTATCATCATTCAGCAATTTCATCAAATGTTGTATTTCTGATCCTAAACGTCTTAATAGATTTTATATATGTGATGTTCATCATAAATATGGTTGATAGTAATCACATTGGTAGTCCTTCTCTTTTTTTTTTCAAAGGCATTAAATGTGATTGAATATAGTCATATTGTCATCTCTTTCACATTTACATGTCTTACATAAAAAATGACCTTATCATTTTTATGCCATCTCGTGATTGTGTTTTTCACACACTGCATTAACTTTTCATACACCATAGTGCAAAAGATAACCCCAAAATATGAATGGACACTCGTTTATCTGGTGAAGAATTCAAACTCACCCCTTAGTAAATTTTTTACAGGAAACTTGATTTGTTTCCATCTCTCTATTATTGATACGTCGGTGTGACATTAAATATTTTTTGGCACCAAGAAGAGAGTATGATGTTCATATGCTAGTGTTGAAAACAAGGCAGACAAGAACGGCACAAGGGACAAATACTGTAGGGAGAAGAATTCATAAGTGATTCTATCACCATAATTCCTTCAACTAATTTTCATCCTTTGTTCTCTCTTGTTGCTATATGTTTACTCCTTATCTATGAAAAAACATTAGAAAGTGACATTTATGAGTACTACTATTATTGTGCATATATCCAACGCTTTACGGTTTTCTTTATTTATGATGTGGATAACACATGTCTTGCATTTCATTTACTTGTGATGATAAAATCATTTTCTATCTCATTCAAAATTGGTAGGACACATTCTGATTCAATCATCCACGTGAAATACATATGATGTTTTGACAGCAAAAATGGGATTTAATAGCAAAATCATATTTATTATTTATACAATATATTTCCTTTTTTAAAGAATGGGACTCATCGACCTCGTGAAGAGTTCCAATTCGAAAATAACATCTTTGGGACCATTTCTTTTGTGTCACCTACATACTCTTATGTCTATGTCATCATTTTCTTTAAATTAATTTGTATTTAGGAGTATAAGATGTAGACTTAGGTATCTTCAAAGGAGAAAAAATGTATACAATTCAACTACTACATATTATAATTAGGAAAATAACTAACCGCATAAACCACCAATTGCTTCAATTGACTTGTAGTACTTGACTTTTAGCTTGTTCTTGTTCAATTGATCTCTCAATAAGTGATGTTTTCTTACAATATGTTTGCTCCTACCATTCCTCATTGTATGATTCACCAAATCAATTATTGATTTGTTATCAACCAACAGTTTGATATGCACAACTTTAGTGATCTTCAATTCTTCCAATAACATTCCCATCCAAAGTGTTTGATAGGCTACGTGTGAAGTTGCTACATATTTTGCTTCACATAATGATAGAGCCATTATCCCTTACTTCTTAGAGCTCTTGATTTTGAATTTTCTCCAATCATGAACAAATATCCTAATTTACTCTTTAATTCATCTTGATCTCTCCTTAATGTAACACCGCAAAAAAGGGAAATTGTGGCGGTTTAAAATCATATTAGGGCGGTTTTAACAGCCAGAATCAACTAAAATGACTATTTTTAAAAACACCGTAATTTTGATGTCGCTAGGCATTGCTTTCTTACTCTTGTTCTTTTAATTAGGCATGAATATACCATGATATTTAGTGCCTCTAAAGTACTTCAAAATTCTTTTGGTTGCTAGTAGGTGACATGTTCTAGGCTTCTCCTTCAACCTACTTAGCAAGCCAACACTTTGACAAATATCTAGTCTTGTGTTACATAGATACCTTAGCGAGTCAATGATTTGTTTATATAAGGTTGTATCCACAAGCTCATTTTTTATTTCATTCTTTAATTTATTAATGTTTTCATATGAGTGATTGCAGGATTGTAATTACTCATTTTGAATTTCTTCAAATTGTTTTATGCATATTTCTTATGATGCAAGAAAACTCAACCTTTTGTATTCACATATTAAATTCCTAGGAAGTAAGCCAAGTCCCTTAGGTCAGAAATTTCAAACTCACTCTTCATGCTAGATTTGAATCTTATTATTTCAATTTCATTTTATCATGTGACCAATAAATCATCTACATATATGCATGGTATGATATGATATTGCCCATTTGATCCCTTTAAATATACTATATATTCTGATGTGCATTTTTTTAATCCTATATTGATGAGAAAATTGTTTATTCATTTGTTCCATGCTCTAGATGCATATTTCAATCCATATACAACCTTTTTTTAGCATATGCACCTTCTCTTCTTTCCCTTTGATCTCAAATTTAGTGGTTGTTTGATATAAACCTCCTTCTTTAATGGTCCATTCAAAATAGTAGACTTTATATCGGTAGAGATTGATGTTCCCCATCCAGCAGATACAGAAGTGCCCCATACTTTTGAGGCAGAGGCAACATATACTATACAGGTTACTCTTGAGATAATTATTAAGGAACCAACTACTAAGGAGACTATTATTGATGATAGGTAGGTTACTCCTCCTATTGATACATATGTCACTGCTCCTCGTGAGACAACTCCTTCTTCGCAAGACTTGGCTGTACTGCTGAATTTTTCACTCATGGACGAAATATCCGGTAACTTCTGGGTGTTTTAAAAAAACGGGTGCTTATCAAAATTCTAGATATTTTGAAAATTCCATGCTTCAATTTTTACAAGGGTAACATGGGTATTAGTGAAATATTGTGGATCCCAAGTATAATGAAAATTCAAAATGTTTATATAAAGTTGTATCTCGAAGCTCATCTTTTATTTCATTCTTTAATTTATTAATGTTTCCATATGAGTGATTGCAGGATTGTAATTACTCATTTTGAATTTCTTCAAATTGTTTAATGCATATTTCTTATGATGCAAGATATCTCAGCCTTTTGTATTCACAGATTAAATTCCTAGGAAGTAAGCCAAGTCCCCTAGGTCAGAAATTTCAAACTCACTCATCATGCTAGATTTGAATCTTATTATTTCAATTTCATTTTATTATGTGACCAATAAATTATCTATATATATGCATGGTATGATCTGATCTTGCCCATTTGATCCCTTTACATATACTACATGTTCTGATGTTCATTTTTTAATCCTATATTGATGAGAAAATTGTTTACTCATTTATTCCATGCTCTAGATGCATATTCAATCCATATACAACCTTTTTTTAGTATATACACCTTCTCTTATTTCCCTTTGATCTCAAATTTAGTGGTTGTTTGATATAAACCTCCTTCTTTAGTGGCCCATTCAAAATAGTAGACTTTATATCGGTAGAGACTAATGTTCCTCATCTAGCAGATACAGAAGTGCCCCATACTTCTGAGGCAGAGGCAACATATACTATAAAGGTTACTCTTGAGATAATTATTAAGGAACCAACTACTAAGAAGCCTATTACTGATGATAGCTACTCCTCCTATTGAGACATATGTCACTGCTCCTCATGAGACAGCTCCTTCTTCGTCAAACTTTTCACTCATGGACGAAATATCCGGTAACTTCCGGGTGTTTTAAAAAAACGGTTACTTATCAAAATTCTAGATATTTTAAAAATTCCATGCTTCAATTTTTACAAGGGTAACATGGGTATTAATGAAATATGGTGGGTCCCAAGTATAATTTGGGGGTGGTAGGAAAAAACCTCGAGATTTTATTTAATGGGGCCATAAATAAATTTCCTAAGCATCAAGTTTTGAAGATAATAAATTGGAAAAATAATACATTTTTGTCAGAAGTGGGATTTGAACCCTCGCCCTCTCACGAAGACCAGAACTTGAGTCTGGCGCCTTAGACCACTCGGCCATCCTGGCTTGATATTAATATTTTACTTAATTACTTAACTCAATGTTATGAATGCTCAGTTTTGATTTGATTCTGGCATATATGAGGTTAGACTTATACTTATCTTTTCTCATTTCTCTCTTTATCTTTATAATCGAATTTTTGTGGTGTTTACAGACATGGAAAGAAAGAAATATTGAATTATCGATGTTGTGATTGAATTTGTGAAAATTATACGACATGGAAATAGGGTGGTGAAGTGACAAAAAACCCAACTAAGTGACACATAGATGAAGGTTATAATGATATGGATGACCAACTAGAAGATATTATCAATGATATTAGAGAAGATTCTTTTAAGAGAACCCATATGTATGACACTTTATGTAGTGACAAGGAAAAGATGTTATATCTGGGGTTCACAATTTTTTCACGATTGTTAGCGGTGTACATATTGTTTGATCTGAAGGAAAATAGTGCGTGGGTGTTTACCAATGATTTCTGATAAACAAACGCTAGTCTTCCAATATATATGAATTTTTGGTAACTTACAGGATCGACTAGATTGATCCTAGGACATGTGTCTCAAGAACTATCATTACGGTGATTTGACTCATGGTTAAGTTTGTTTCTGGTTTAAGAACAGCGAAAAGTGTTTTGAAAACAATTCTAAACGAAATTTATGACTTTATGAATAAAGAGTAAATGACGATGACTTTGTAGGAAAGGGTTTTTTAAAGATAACGAAAGTACTTGGAAAAGGTGAAAATGACTTGAAGTCGCTAGGCTTTGCTTTCTTGCTATTGTTCTTTTAATTAGGCATGAATATACCATGATATTTAGTGCCTCTAAAGTACTTCAAAATTCTTTTGGTTGCTAGTAGATGACATGTTCTATGTTTCTCCATCAACCTACTTAGCAAGCCAACACTTTGACAAATATCTAGTTTTGTGTTACATAGATACCTTAGTGAGTCAATGATTTTTTTATATAAGGTTGTATCTACAAGCTCATCTTTTATTTCATTCTTTAATTTATTAATGTTTCCATATGAGTGATTGCAGGATTGAAATTACTCATTTTGAATTTCTTCAAATTGTTTTATGCATATTTCTTATGATGCAAGAAAACTCAACCTTTTGTATTCACAGATTAAATTCCTAGGAAGTAAGCCAAGCCCCTTAGGTCAGAAATTTCAAACTCACTCTTCATGCTAGATTTGAATCTTATTATTTCAATTTCATTTTATCATGTGACCAATAAATCATCTACATATATGCATGGTATGATATGATATTTCCTATTTGATCCCTTTAAATATACTACATGTTCTCATGTGTATTTTTTTAATCCTATATTGATGAGAAAATTGTTTATTCATCTGTTCCATGCTCTAGATGCATATTTCAATCCATATACAACCTTTTTTTAGCATATACACCTTCTCTTCTTTCCCTTTGATCTCAAATTTAGTGGTTGTTTGATATAAACCTCCTTCTTTAATGGCCCATTCAAAATAGTAGACTTTATATCGGTAGAGATTGATGTTCCCCATCCAGCAGATACAGAAGTGCCCCATACTTCTGAGGCAGAGGCAACATATACTATACAGGTTACTCTTGAGATAATTATTAAGGAACCAACTACTAAGGAGACTATTACTGATGATAGGTAGGTTACTCCTCCTATTGATACATATGTCACTACTCCTCGTGAGACAGCTCCTTCTTCGCAAGACTTGGCTGTACTGCTGAATTTTTCACTCATGGACGAAATATCCGGTAACTTCTGGGTGTTTTTAAAAAATGGGTACTTATCAAAATTCTAGATATTTTGATAATTCCATGCTTCAATTTTTACAAGGGTAACATGGGTATTAGTGAAATATTGTGGGTCCCAAGTATAATGAAAATTCAAAATGTTTATATAAGGTTGTATCTCGAAGCTCATCTTTTATTTCATTATTTAATTTATTAATGTTTCCATATGAGTGATTGCAGGATTGTAATTACTCATTTTGAATTTCTTCAAATTGTTTAATGCATATTTCTTATGATGCAAGATATCTCAACCTTTTGTATTCACAGATTAAATTCCTAGGAAGTAAGCCAAGTCCCCTAGGTCAGAAATTTCAAACTCACTCATCATGCTAGATTTGAATCTTATTATTTCAATTTCATTTTATTATGTGACCAATAAATTATCTATATATATGCATGGTATGGTCTGATCTTGCCCATTTGATCCCTTTACATATACTACATGTTCTGATGTTCATTTTTTTAATCCTATATTGATGAGAAAATTGTTTACTCATTTGTTCCATGCTCTAGATGCATATTCAATCCATATACAACCTTTTTTTAGTATATACACCTTCTCTTATTTCCCTTTGATCTCAAATTTAGTGGTTGTTTGATATAAACCTCCTTCTTTAATGGCCCATTCAAAATAGTAGACTTTATATCGGTAGAGACTGATGTTCCTCATCTAGCAGATACAGAAGTGCCCCATGTAACACCCTTCTAAAATACCCCAAATATTTAATTAAAAATAATAAACATATAACAATTCAGAGTAATTATGCCATTCAAGGGTGTCACACATAATATTCACACCATTCAACCATATAACGGTCATGCTCTTTTATTAATTCAAATCATAAACATTTGCATAAAACGCAACGGATAGAGATCTCCTCAATCATGTAAAACATGTAACATTCACAGGTAAATTATTCAACAAGGTAAATATCCCATCCCGATGTTACATCTATCAGAGCACGACCCACTAAGGAGACTACACTAGACTCCAAGCATTCGCTTCTACTCAACTCATTTCTCGTTACCTGAAAAATAGTTGTAAGGGTGAGTTCCTCAATCAATATAATAAGCATTATAGAATATAATGTCATGTTAAGTAATTTAACACATTAATCACCCTAATCGCAACATACAATCAGTAACAGCACATCAGCTCAACATCATACTCAACACCAGCATAAAGCACAAGTATAATCTCAAATCATACTCCACAACAACACAAACACACGTATAATATTGGAATACATCCATTCATATTATACGCCATACATACATTGTGCAATGAGACTCCACACATGCGGTACCGACTATTCTTGAACATATAGTTCAAGCTCACCGATCCCTCCAGATACGGCTACTAAGCTCACTAGTCCCACTCATTTGAGACCTAGTGACTCACTCACTAATTCCTCACCATGGGAATTAGCTACAACCTCGAAGGCTAGACTATGCACACTAATCATCTAGCATGCAAACATCAACAACAAATCCACAATGATTCACTCACTAATTCCTCACCATGGGAATTAGCTACAGCCCCGAAGGCTATGCTATGCACGCTAATCGTCTAGCAAGGCAGCATCAACAACAATTCACAATGGACATATGCTCACACTCTAAGCCATACAACAGTCCATTCACAAATACATGCATAATATATACATTCATAGCATTATGCACATCATCATACATCATCAACACATGTATCAACACATCATTATCATGTAAATCAATTAAACACAGTATTAGCACACTCTACTAATACCTATACTGCTCAAAACAGCGGGAATAATCCCTATTACATCATACGCCAACATAGGCCAACTCTCAATTATGTACACAACATTAAAAAGCCAATTTTTCCACTCTGCACAGTGTTAACCGGTTAACGCCCTGGGTTAACCGGTTAACGCAGGCAAAACACGCTCACTGCCCAAAACTTAACAGTGTTAACCGGTTAACGCCCTGGGTTAACCGGTTAACGCAGGCAAAACAACACCAATTTCACAATTCGCAACAGTGTTAACCGGTTAACGCCCTGGGTTAACCGGTTAACGCAGACAACACAGCAGTTCCTGCGCTAACACAAGGCAGAATGCAGAATTCTCCGCATTTTCCGCCGTTGGAGGACTTCCGGACCTCTGATTCCGATTCCGTAAAAAGCTATACGTTCGGAATCTCACAACTAACCCAAACACAGATTCAATTACAGTCTAAATACAATTTATCCAATTCAATTCTTCAGCATCAACAATCCCAATTAGGGTCAAATTAACGGCTTATCACTACCCATCACATATTATCTCATAATACCCATTAATCGACGATAAACCCCCCTTACCTGATTAATCCGGCAAATCTTTGAGCTCCAAGCTTTTCTCTCTTCAACCTTCAGCCCTTGCTCTGTCTCTTTGCCCTTTTCCTCTTTCACGATCGTTTCTCTGTTTTCACGTGAAACTTTCTTTTTACCAAAAATGGGATTCTTTCTCTTATTTCCAACATATATATATTTTCCGAATAATAATAATAATCCAAAAATAATAATAATAAAATTTCCAATTTATTTAACTAAATTAATAAATAAATTATTAACTCAATTTAAATAATTATTTTATTATTATCGGGGTGTTACAACTCTCCCCCACTAAAAGAGTTTTCGTCCTCGAAAACATACCTCAAGCGAACAACTCTGGGTAAGACTCCTTCATCTTACTCTCCAGTTCCCAAGTCACGTTGCCACCTGCTGGTCCTCCCCAAGCTACCTTCACCAAGGCAATCTCTTTACCCCGCAACTGCTTCAACTCTCGATCCTCGATCCTCATAGGTGATGTCTCAACAGTCAGGTTATCTCTCACCTGTACATCATCTACTTGGACTACATGCGACGGATCATGGATGTACCTCCTCAACTGAGACACATGAAAAACCTCATGCAAATTCGCAAGCGACGGCGGTAAAGCGACACGATAGGCTACCTCCCCTATCCTCTCTAAAATCTGATAAGGACCAATAAATCGAGGTGTCAACTTCTTCGACTTCAAAGCTCGACCAACACCAGTTATCGGAGTAACACGAAGAAACACATGATCTCCCTCTTGGAACTCAAGTGACTTCCTCCTCTTATCATGATAACTCTTCTGACGACTCTGAGCAATCCTCATCTTCTCCTGAATCATCTTAATCTTTTCCGTAGTCTGTTGAACAATCTCCGGTCCAACCACAGCACTCTCACCGGACTCATACCAACACAAAGATGTCCGACAACTCCTACCATACAAAGCTTCAAACGGTGCCATACCAATGCTCGAATGAAAACTATTGTTGTAGGTAAACTCAATCAAAGGTAAATAACAATCCCAAGCACCTCCTTTTTCCAAAACACAAGCCCTCAAAAGATCCTCTAGTGACTGAATCGTCCTCTCAGTCTGACCATCAGTCTGCGGATGATATGCAGAACTCAATCTCAGCTTAGTTCCCAAAGCCCTCTGCAAACCTTCCCAGAACTTCGATGTAAATCTAGGATCTCTGTCTGAAACAATACTCGACGGAATACCATGCAAACTTACAATCTTCTCAATATACAACTCGGCTAATCTCTCTAACGGATAATCCATTCTGATCGGAATGAAATGAGCCGACTTTGTCAATCTGTCAACAATCACCCAAATGGCTTCAAAATTCTTATTTGTCCTCGGCAACCCAGAAACAAAATCCATACTGATACTATCCCACTTCCACTCTGGAATAGCCAACGGTTGCATTAGCCCAGACGGCTTCTGATGCTCAATCTTTGACTTCTGACAAGTCAAACAGGAATAAACAAAACTCGCAATTTCTCTTTTCATTCCCGGCCACCAAAATAACTTTTTCAAATCATGATACATCTTCGTAGCTCCAGGATGAATACTCAAGCCACTACGATGTCCTTCTTCAAGAATACTCTTCTTAAGTTCGGTAACATCCGGAATGCACACCCGATTACCAAATTTCAAAACGCCATTCTCATCAACTCTGAATTCACCACCTTGACCTTGATTCACTAAAGTCAACTTATCAACCAAAAACACATCGGATTTCTGACCCTCTCTGATCTCATCCAGAATACCACTTGTTAACTTCAACATTCCCAATTTAACACTATTGTGAGTACTCTCACACACCAAACTCAAGTCTCTAAGCTGCTCAATTAAATCCCATTCTCTAACCATTAACATAGACATATGCAATGATTTCCGACTCAATGCATCAGCTACTACGTTTGCTTTACCCGGATGGTAATTCAAACCAAAGTCATAATCCTTCAGAAATTCTAACCATCTCCTCTGTCTCATATTCAGCTCTTTCTGATCAAACAAATACTTTAAACTCTTATGGTCACTGAAAACCTCAAATCTTGAACCATACAAGTAATGCCTCCATAACTTCAGAACAAACACCACAGCTGCCAACTCTAAATCGTGTGTCGGATAGTTCCTCTCATGAACCCTCAGTTGTCTCGAAGCATAAGCTATAACCTGCTTATTCTGCATCAACACACCACCCAAGCCCAACAATGAAGCATCACAGTAAACCTCAAATGATTCCGACGAACTCGGTAATATCAGAATAGGAGCAGTAGTCAACCTTCTCTTTAACTCTTGGAAACCTTCTTCACATTTTGAGTCCCAAACAAATGCTTGCCCCTTTCTAGTCAACATCGTCAACGGTAACGCCAACTTAGAAAATCCCTCAATGAACTTCCTATAATAACCAGCCAATCCAAGAAAACTTCGAATCTCAGCAACAGACTTCGGAGCTTCCCACTTAGACACCGCTTCTATCTTAGAAGGATCAACAGCAACACCACCTCTTGAAATCACATGACCAAGAAAACTAACCTCTTCTAACCAAAATTCACACTTGGATAGTTTAGCAAACAACTTCTTTTCTCGTAGAACTTCTAAAACCACTCTCAAATGCTCAGCATGCTCTTCTTCAGATTTCGAATACACCAAAATATCATCAATAAACACCACAACAAACTTATCTAGGTACGGGTGGAAAATCCTATTCATATACTCCATAAATACTCCAGGCGCATTAGTCACACCAAAAGGCATTACAGAATACTCATAATGTCCATACCTTGTTCTGAAAGCAGTCTTCTGAATATCCTCAGTTTTCACACGTATCTGATGATACCCAGATCTCAAATCTATCTTGCTGAACACACTCGCACCAACCAACTGATCCATCAAATCATCAATCCTCGGCAAAGGATACCGATTCTTGATCGTTACTTTATTCAGTTGCCTGTAGTCCACACACAACCTCATAGTACCTTCTTTCTTCTTAACCAATAACACTGGTGCACCCCACGGTGACACACTCGGACGAATAAATTTCTTATCCAACAGATCTTCCAACTGACTCTTCAATTCAATTAACTCAACAGCAGACATACGGTACGGAGCCATCGATATCGGTCTAGTACCAGGTACCAAATCAATCGAGAACTCAACTTCACGCTCTGGCGGTAATTCATTCACTTCTTCTGGAAACACATCAGGAAAATCACACACCACGGCTAGATCACAAATCGCCAATTTATCTTTAGCCTCTAAAGTCGCTAACAGCATAAACAACTCCGCCCCATCTGCTACTTCCTCATTCACCTGCTTGGCTGATAGAAACAAACTCTTTCCTTCTTCAATCTCAGGAAATATCACAGTCTTATCAAAACAGTTAATAGAAACTCGGTTAAACACCAACCAGTTCATTCCCAAGATAACATCAATCTGCACTAACGGAAGACACACAAGGTCTATCCCAAAGTCTCTACCAAAAATACTCAAAGGACAATTCAAACAAACTGAAGTAGTAGTCACTGAACCCTTACAAGGAGTATCAATCACCATACTACCATACATCTCAGATATCTCTAACTTAAGTTTCACAGCACAATCCAAAGATATAAAGGAATGAGTAGCACCGGTGTCAATAATAGCTACAAGAGGAAAGCCATTAATATAACACGTACCTCGGATCAAACGATCATCTGCAGAAGTCTCAGAACCCGATAAAGCAAAGAACTTGCCTCCTGACTGATTCTCTTTCTTCGGCTTAGGACACTGTGGACTGATATGACCCAACTCTCCACAGTTGAAACAAGTTACAGTCTTCAACCGACACTCTGCAGCCAAATGACCACCTTTGCCACACTTGAAACACTTCATCTCAGCACTGGTACACTCATGGACACGATGTCCAGCCCGACCACATCTATAACACTTAGCAGGGGCACTAGAGTCTCCCCCACTAGGCCTCTTCATCCCACTCTGCTTCTGGAAACCTTTGCCAGCTGCATACGGTTTTCCCCGATCATTCTGATTCTTGCCTTTCCTATCAACTCTCTGTTGATAGCTCTCTGCTCTGGCTTTGGAATCCTGTTCAAAAATCCTGCAACAGTCAACCAAGTCAGAAAACACTCTGATCCGCTGATATCCAATAGCCTGTTTGATCTCAGGACGCAACCCGTTCTCAAACTTCACACATTTCGAAAATTCTCCAGCAGCCTCATTATAAGGAGTATAATACTTGGACAGCTCTGTGAACTTAGCAGCATACTCAGTAACAGACCTGTTACCCTGCTTCAATTCCAAGAACTCTATCTCTTTCTTTCCTCTGACATCCTCTGGAAAGTACTTCCTCAGAAATCTCTCTCTGAATACAGCCCAAGTGATCTCAGCATTCCCAGCATTTTCCAACTCAGTGCGGGTAGCAACCCACCAATCATCTGCTTCTTCTGACAGCATATGCGTACCGAACCTGACCTTCTGGTTATCGGCACACTCAGTTACTCGGAAGATCCTCTCGATCTCCTTCAACCACTTCTGAGCGCCATCTGGATCGTATGCTCCCTTGAACATTGGAGGATTGTTCTTCTGGAACTCACTCAGTTGACGAGCAGCTCCCATTCCCACAACATTCGGATTTCCTCCAAGTACTCCAGCTAGCATACCCAGAGCCTCAGCAATCGCAGCATCATCTCTACCTCTTCCAGCCATCTCTATTCTGAAAACCCAAACAAACTAAAACAATGAGTACTGATAGGGTTACACAACACCTATACCGTACAGGGGAAACAGAATAATTACGACTCGACTCGACCGACTATGCTCTGATACCACTAATGTAACACCCTTCTAAAATACCCCAAATATTTAATTAAAAATAATAAACATATAACAATTCAGAGTAATTATGCCATTCAAGGGTGTCACACATAATATTCACACCATTCAACCATATAACGGTCATGCTCTTTTATTAATTCAAAACATAAACATTTGCATAAAACGCAACGGATAGAGATCTCCTCAATCATGTAAAACATGTAACATTCACAGGTAAATTATTCAACAAGGTAAATATCCCATCCCGATGTTACATCTATCAGAGCACGACCCACTAAGGAAACTACACTAGACTCCAAGCATTCGCTTCTACTCAACTCATTTCTCGTTACCTGAAAAATAGTTGTAAGGGTGAGTTCCTCAATCAATATAATAAGCATTATAGAATATAATGTCATGTTAAGTAATTTAACACATTAATCACCCTAATCGCAACATACAATCAGTAACAGCACATCAGCTCAACATCATACTCAACACCAGCATAAAGCACAAGTATAATCTCAAATCATACTCCACAACAACACAAACACACGTATAATATTGGAATACATCCATTCATATTATACGCCATACATACATTATGCAATGAGACTCCACACATGCGGTACCGACTATTCTTGAACATATAGTTCAAGCTCACCGATCCCTCCAGATACGGCTACTAAGCTCACTAGTCCCACTCATTTGAGACCTAGTGACTCACTCACTAATTCCTCACCATGGGAATTAGCTACAGCCCCGAAGGCTAGACTATGCACACTAATCATCTAGCATGCAAACATCAACAACAAATCCACAATGATTCACTCACTAATTCCTCACCATGGGAATTAGCTACAGCCCCGAAGGCTATGCTATGCACGCTAATCATCTAGCAAGGCAGCATCAACAACAATTCACAATGGACATATGCTCACACTCTAAGCCATACAACAGTCCATTCACAAATACATGCATAATATATACATTCATAGCATTATGCACATCATCATACATCATCAACACATGTATCAACACATCATTATCATGTAAATCAATTAAACACAGTATTAGCACACTCTACTAATACCTATACTGCTCAAAACAGCGGGAATAATCCCTATTACATCATACGCCAACATAGGCCAACTCTCAATTATGTACACAACATTAAAAAGCCAATTTTTCCACTCTGCACAGTGTTAACCGGTTAACGCCCTGGGTTAACCGGTTAACGCAGGCAAAACACGCTCACTGCCCAAAACTTAACAGTGTTAACCGGTTAACGCCCTGGGTTAACCGGTTAACGCAGGCAAAACATCACCAATTTCACAATTCGCAACAGTGTTAACCGGTTAACGCCCTGGGTTAACCGGTTAACGCAGACAACACAGCAGTTCCTGCGCTAACACAAGGCAGAATGCAGAATTCTCCGCATTTTCCGCCGTTGGAGGACTTCCGGACCTCTGATTCCGATTCCGTAAAAAGCTATACGTTCGGAATCTCACAACTAACCCAAACACAGATTCAATTACAGTCTAAATACAATTTATCCAATTCAATTCTTCAGCATCAACAATCCCAATTAGGGTCAAATTAACGGCTTATCACTACCCATTGTCGCATCCTGCGAAAAATCAACCGGCGAGACTCGAAAACAAAACACACAGAGCCGCCACTAAACGTTATTTATCCCAAGATAGGGAAAGGAAACGCTCAGAAAAACCTGGAAAGGAAATGGTCTTGCGACCAAAGAGACAGGGTAAGGGAGTCGGTTACGCGAGGGGAAGGTATTAGCACCCCTCACGTCCTAGGTATTCCTAGGGATCCACGTCCTAGAATAAAGAAAAGGTTGCTAAACATCACACACACACACACGGGAACGCAGGTGGGGTTAAGAGAAACGGGCTCGATAAGGCGTCGCACCTTATGCCTACATATCTTGTCTGGAACAAGAATCAGAGCCACTGTAGTTCGGCTTACGCACGCCAAACAACAAACAAACACACAGGTCAGATGGCAAACATGGAGCCCGACAACCACTGGATGGAATTACGTCGGCATCCGAACCAAAACACACTCAAAGGGGCAAACGTGGAGCCCGACTGCCAATCACTGGGCTTACGTCGGCATCCGAGCCAAACACACAATCAGATAACAAGTAAACACACGCAAAAAAGAAAAAGGTTGCCCGGAGTGGTCTCGCACGACCACCTGCCTACATACCTTGTCTGGAACAAGGATCAGGGCGATGTAGTTCCCCTGAAAGGGACTAAATTGCTAACCAGAAACCGAGGGGAAAACACGACACTAGGGAGCTGAGACTCGAGCCTAATGTTGTCATGCAAAGTCACCCTAAGTTCAGGTTTCTACCTACTTGCATCAGTGCGATCTAATCCTAACCAGGAAAGAAGAAAGCATACAAGCATACATCATATATCAAATGAGAACAGGCATCTCAAACAAGCATGTCAATCAGAGATTCACAGAGCACACGCTATAGCCAAACAAGGGGCTCACACAATAGGTTTGACTGACTCAGCAAGTCGTCTGTATGGGCTGTGTTTGCTCTTAACCTTGCCATTACGAGACTAAGGTGAAGCAGATGATGGGATGAAGTGAGGATCAGACCTCACAGCTCATATCCCTAACCAGGGAGAGCTGACAAATGAGCATGGGTCCAGAATAGGGGAACCCTTTTATACTCGATGACTCTGACACAACAGATCTTGGGCTTTTGATCTCAATGCTACAACCATGTAATAGGAGCAAGGAGAAGACTCACTGAATAGTGGGGGGTAGGCTGCATACCCCTACCTTCCACCAATTGCCTTATTTAAAGGACTTTCACCTGCTTGGGCTTAAAAATAAACAACCACAATCATTGCCTCTTAAGGAGGACTTCAGACAATTTGCCCGGCCCGGTAACAGCCGGGTCTCCAGACTACATGAAGTTAGAAAGTTATACCTCTATGCAAGTTGCTTAAGCAAAGCAAAGCAAAGCAATAGTTCACAAGGAACTGAGCAACTAAAGTACCTGGAAACAGTCAAACACAGTTAGTACTCAGACAGACAAAACCAAACAGCAAGTTCAATCAGACAAACTATACAAGCTATGCACAAACAAAGCAAGCCAAAGCTCAAGCCTATGCTTTACAACCTACAAAACACAATTATGTTAGTGTACAAACATCAACAACATCAATCAAAATTGATTTGGATCATTCTCCATGTGCATTATGCTTTTGATCCTGAAAAATCAAGCAAATATTAGCAACTAGACCACTAGGCCAAGCCTAGGGTCCAAAAGCAAGAAAAAATTTAAAACAGCAAGGCATTCATCAATCAACACCAAATTATCATCAAACAAGAGCAAACATCATTGGTCTCATGTTTATATCATCCATCATGTTCAATTCATGCACAAAACAATCCATATTGGTTCAAATGAAGCATCAAACATACAAACAGAAGTATTGCATTCAAATCCATACCAAAACACATCCAAAAATTCTCAAATTAATTACACCTAAACAGGGGTCAATCAAGGTCTAGCATACCAAATTTGAGCTTAATTGGGCAAAGGGAACCATGCCAATGAAAATCAACAAAAACAGACACAATCATAGGCTCCAAATCACAACATCAATGCATACATCCACTTCAAAAATTCATATCTCATTGAAAACAAAAAAGAAATGGATGAGACCAAAACAGGGAGGTCTTAACATGTGTCTAGTTCATGCATATCAAATTTCATGGCCATACAATACAACATGAGCATTTCTCAATCATCCTATCAACCTAGGTCACATGAGCTTGCAAATTCAATCACCAGAAATGAAAAATCATGATCAAATTGAAAATGCAGTGAAAAATTCTACAAAAATTCATCAAGCATCCTAACATGTCAACAATTCACCATGCAAAATTTCATTCAATTCTAACATGTATAGGTCAATCAATTAAATTCCACAAGTTGACATCAAGAGGTGTGACACAAATTGTCACACCTAAGTTCCAGAATTTGCTGCTCTCTGACCAGGTATCAAAAATTCATGAAATTTACATATAAATAATCCTCAATGAGTCAAGAACCACCACAAAAATTTTCAGCCATTTATTTTATGATATGAGTATTTCATGATCAAATTGCCAAAATGTATCAAAATGTGACATACATTAGAAAAGCCTATGCCAAATAAAATATTTGCCAAGCACAACTTTGACCAATAGGTCAAAAAAATCCTACACAAGTCAACAAAGTCATAGAAAAAATCTCCATATTTTTAGGATTTTTTTTGCTATTTTTTATGGATTTTTTAATGTGTTAAATATTTTTTAGAAATTAAATGAAATAATTAAAAAAAGACAATGGCAATTCTGTAATTATTTGAGCGGGAGCGGGAAACACGAGTTTTGAATTTTCAAACTGAAAAATGGATCAAACTGCTCTTCTTCTTCGTTCTCACCAAAACAAATCCAGAAAAATGAAAAAAACGAAGAACATCAAAAGTCAAAAGAAATGGACATGCATATAGTCGTTGAACTCGTCTTCTCAAGCACATTCCAAATATCCAATCTATTCGTCCTAATTGTTCCTCTATCACACGAATCAAGCAACCTAGGGTTTATGTTCATACTTTCAAATCGCGATTTCTCACACTACAGGCAATCATTTTCTAAACCACAAACAGCATCAAAACCTACATTTCATGATCTTTCTAACGCCTATAATTATGAAGCATTTGGTGAGATTCGAATTTTGCTCAAACCTGGAATGGCAGTGCTCGAATCGTTGTTCTTGGAGCTCAATTCTTGAAAACAGCAGCAGAAACACGATGATGAAGGTGATATGTGCGTCCAGTTCCAATTGAGATTGATCCTAGAGCTCACAATTCGAATTTGCCATTGTTGAGGTGTTCTTGAACAGTTGCGATTGGCCAAGCTTTTCACTCCAATCTCCCAAAACAGTCGAGGTTGATGATGATGTGAGTCCAATGCAACAAAAATCGTGAGATTTGGTTGAAGAATGAGGAAGAAACTTGAAATTGAAGCTTTGTGTTCTTGAGAGAATTTTGAGAATTTGGAGAGTTTCTAGATCCAACTTTGGGAAATGCAACTTTCTGTTATGATTAACCAATGATTATGAATATATATGTGCACTTAATCCAAGCTTAATCCACCTAATTAGCAATTTTGACATGTTAAGTGAAATGGTAATTTTGTAAGTGAGGGCAAAATGGTCAATTCCTTTAGACAGCTCATGCCACCTCAGTGACAGCACATACACCTTCTAAATATCATATGTGGACTGTAGAAACTTGTTTCATTCCAATTGGTGGAGTATTTCTCAATTTCACCTTGTATTTGCAAAATGTCCAATTTTAGCATTTCATTTTCCAAGCCAAAATCCAATTTACATGCCTTATCCATGAAATGAATATTCAAACACACTTAAAATGCCATTCCTGAGGTGTTGGAAAAAGTCCCATTCAAAAATTCCAATTATTTTGACATTTGGACAATTTTGCCCCTGATCCAATTCAACTGTCCAGTTGAAAAGTGACTTTTTGCCTTGGCCATTTTTGAACAAATCTAATGATGCACCCTCAATGTACATGTCAAATGGAGTTTGTGCATATAAAGAACTTGCAATTTGGATAAAGTATGTGGTAGTTATGGCCTCCTGATTACGGGTCTTTTCTGAAATTCACTGAGCCATATTTTGCAAACCGTACATTGGATTTTCAAGTTCTTGGACTTTTTGGAAAGGTGAGAACAAAATCTACAACTTTCATGTTGAACAAATTTTCATTTGAAGCTTCCTTGGACACGTGGCTTTGAGGTCCAAAACTTTCCATTTTTGGAAACTTCAGTCACAAGTCACCTTCTATTTTTAGCAGTTTTTGTCCTGACTTGATTTTCTTCCTTTTTAAGCTTTGAGATGTCATTTAACACTTGTTCCAACATGAATGAAGTGTATCCAACTCATTTCCACCTCCACATCCATCAGATCATGTACAGTTGACCACAGTTGACTTTTCATCTGATAGATGAATTTGGCCATGCATAGATCAAATTAAGCCCCAATCTCCAACTGAAATGGCTCAAGGGTGAAACCCTAGCCTCAATAGGCACAATATAATCACAAAATGAACCCCATAACCATCAGAAACCTCATCTCCTGATCCAGCCCTGATTGGCCCAATGCAACTGATTAGGGTTGACCAGTGGTCAAAACCCTAATCTCAAGGAATCTTCTTCAATCTTCTGATGACATCCAACCATGATGATGATGATGTATCATTGTAATCAAGATGAAGACCAACATCCATTGGAGAATCATGAAACCCTAATTCATAGCCCCATCCTCAGATGGCCATGATCAATCAGTAAACCCTAGGCTTGCACTTTGACTTCCTCATCTTCTGATCAAGACTTGGGAAGATAGCTTGCACACTGTAACCACATGATATGCAATATGAAATGCCTAAAGTCGTAAGATGATATGCAAATATGTTAATGCTAGTCCCAGGAGAGGAGGGCAAATTTTGAGGTGTTACACCCATCACATATTATCTCATAATACCCATTAATCGACGATAAACCCCCCTTACCTGATTAATCCGACAAATCTTTGAGCTCCAAGCTTTTCTCTCTTCAACCTTCAGCCCTTTCTCTGTCTCTTTGCCCTTTTCCTCTTTCACGATCGTTTCTCTATTTTCACGTGAAACTTTCTTTTTACCAAAAATGGGATTCTTTCTCTTATTTCCAACATATATATATTTTCCGAATAATAATAATAATCCAAAAATAATAATAATAAAATTTCCAATTTATTTAACTAAATTAATAAATAAATTATTAACTCAATTTAAATAATTATTTTATTATTATCGGGGTGTTACACCCCATACTTCTGAGGCAGAGGCAACATATACTATAAAGGTTACTCTTGAGATAATTATTAAGGAACCAACTACTAAGAAGCCTATTACTGATGATAGGTACTCCTCCTATTGAGACATATGTCACTGCTCCTCATGAGACAGCTCCTTCTTCGTCAAACTTTTCACTCATGGACGAAATATCCGATAACTTCCAGGTGTTTTAAAAAAACGGTTACTTATCAAAATTCTAGATATTTTGAAAATTCCATGCTTCAATTTTTACAAGGGTAACATGGGTATTAATGAAATATGGTGGGTCCCAAGTATAATTTGGGGGTGGTAGGAAAAAACCTCGAGATTTTATTTAATGGGGCCATAAATAAATTTCCTAAGCATCAAGTTTTGAAGATAATAAATTGGAAAAACAATACATTTTTGTCAGAAGTGGGATTTGAACCCATGCCCTCTCACGAAGACCAGAACTTGAGTCTAGCGCCTTAGACCACTCGGCCATCCTGACTTGATATTAATATTTTACTTAATTACTTAACTCAATGTTATGAATGCTCAGTTTTGATTTGATTCTGGCATATTTGAGGTTAGACTTATACTTATTATTTCTCATTTCTCTCTTTATCTTTATAATCGAATTTTTGTGGTGTTTACAGACATGGAAAGAAAGAAATATTGAATTATCGATGTTGTGATTGAATTTGTGAAAATTATACGACATGGAAATAGGGTGGTGAAGTGACAAAAAACCCAACTAAGTGACACATAGATGAAGGTTATAATGATATGGATGACCAACTAGAAGATATTATCAATGATATTAGAGAAGATTCTTTTAAGAGAACCCATATGTATGACACTTTATGTAGTGACAAGGAAAAGATGTTATATCTGGGGTTCACAATTTTTTCACGATTGTTAGCGGTGTACATATTGTTTGATCTGAAGGAAAATAGTGCGTGGGTGTTTACCAATGATTTCTGATAAACAAACGCTAGTCTTCCAATATATATGAATTTTTGGTAACTTACAGGATCGACTAGATTGATCCTAGGACATGTGTCTCAAGAACTATCATTACGGTGATTTGACTCATGGTTAAGTTTGTTTCTGGTTTAAGAACAGCGAAAAGTGTTTTGAAAACAATTCTAAACGAAATTTATGACTTTATGAATAAAGAGTAAATGACGATGACTTTGTAGGAAAGGGTTTTTTAAAGATAACGAAAGTACTTGGAAAAGGTGAAAATGACTTGAAGTCGCTAGGCTTTGCTTTCTTGCTATTGTTCTTTTAATTAGGCATGAATATACCATGATATTTAGTGCCTCTAAAGTACTTCAAAATTCTTTTGGTTGCTAGTAGGTGACATGTTCTAGGTTTCTCCATCAACCTACTTAGCAAGCCAACACTTTGACAAATATCTAGTTTTGTGTTACATAGATACCTTAGTGAGTCAATGATTTTTTTATATAAGGTTGTATCTACAAGCTCATCTTTTATTTCATTCTTTAATTTATTAATGTTTCCATATGAGTGATTGCGGGATTGAAATTACTCATTTTGAATTTATTCAAATTGTTTTATGCATTTTTCTTATGATGCAAGAAAACTCAACCTTTTGTATTCACAGATTAAATTCCTAGGAAGTAAGCCAAGCCCCTTAGGTCAGAAATTTCAAACTCACTCTTCATGCTAGATTTGAATCTTATTATTTCAATTTCATTTTATCATGTGACCAATAAATCATCTACATATATGCATGGTATGATATGATATTTCCTATTTGATCCCTTTAAATATACTACATGTTCTCATGTGTATTTTTTTAATCCTATATTGATGAGAAAATTGTTTATTCATCTGTTCCATGCTCTAGATGCATATTTCAATCCATATACAACCTTTTTTTAGCATATACACCTTCTCTTCTTTCCCTTTGATCTCAAATTTAGTGGTTGTTTGATATAAACCTCCTTCTTTAATGGCCCATTCAAAATAGTAGACTTTATATCGGTAGAGATTGATGTTCCCCATCCAGCAGATACAGAAGTGCTCCATACTTCTGAGGCAGAGGCAACATATACTATACAGGTTACTCTTGAGATAATTATTAAGGAACCAACTACTAAGGAGACTATTACTGATGATAGGTAGGTTACTCCTCCTATTGATACATATGTCACTACTCCTCGTGAGACAGCTCCTTCTTCGCAAGACTTGGCTGTACTGCTGAATTTTTCACTCATGGACGAAATATCCGGTAACTTCTGGGTGTTTTTAAAAAATGGGTACTTATCAAAATTCTAGATATTTTGATAATTCCATGCTTCAATTTTTACAAGGGTAACATGGGTATTAGTGAAATATTGTGGGTCCAAAGTATAATGAAAATTCAAAATGTTTATATAAGGTTGTATCTCGAAGCTCATCTTTTATTTCATTATTTAATTTATTAATGTTTCCATATGAGTGATTGCAGGATTGTAATTACTCATTTTGAATTTCTTCAAATTGTTTAATGCATATTTCTTATGATGCAAGATATCTCAACCTTTTGTATTCACAGATTAAATTCCTAGGAAGTAAGCCAAGTCCCCTAGGTCAGAAATTTCAAACTCACTCATCATGCTAGATTTGAATCTTATTATTTCAATTTCATTTTATTATGTGACCAATAAATTATCTATATATATGCATGGTATGGTCTGATCTTGCCCATTTGATCCCTTTACATATACTACATGTTCTGATGTTCATTTTTTTAATCCTATATTGATGAGAAAATTGTTTACTCATTTGTTCCATGCTCTAGATGCATATTCAATCCATATACAACCTTTTTTTAGTATATACACCATCTCTTATTTCTCTTTGATCTCAAATTTAGTGGTTGTTTGATATAAACCTCCTTCTTTAATGGCCCATTCAGAATAGTAGACTTTATATCGGTAGAGACTGATGTTCCTCATCTAGCAGATACAGAAGTGCCCCATACTTCTGAGGCAGAGGCAACATATACTATAAAGGTTACTCTTGAGATAATTATTAAGGAACCAACTACTAAGAAGCCTATTACTGATGATAGGTACTCCTCCTATTGAGACATATGTCACTGCCGGGTGTTTTAAAAAAACGGTTACTTATCAAAATTCTAGATATTTTGAAAATTCCATGCTTCAATTTTTACAAGGGTAACATGGGTATTAATGAAATATGGTGGGTCCCAAGTATAATTTGGGGGTGGTAGGAAAAAACCTCGAGATTTTATTTAATGGGGCCATAAATAAATTTCCTAAGCATCAAGTTTTGAAGATAATAAATTGGAAAAACAATACATTTTTGTCAGAAGTGGGATTTGAACCCACGCCCTCTCACGAAGACCAGAACTTGAGTCTGGCGCCTTAGACCACTCGGCCATCCTGACTTGATATCAATATTTTACTTAATTACTTAACTCAATGTTATGAATGCTCAGTTTTGATTTGATTCTGCCATATTTGAGGTTAGACTTATACTTATCTTTTCTCATTTCTCTCTTTATCTTTATAATCGAATTTTTGTGGTGTTTACAGACATGGAAAGAAAGAAATATTGAATTATCGATGTTGTGATTGAATTTGTGAAAATTATACGACATGGAAATAGGGTGGTGAAGTGACAAAAAACCCAACTAAGTGACACATAGATGAAGGTTATAATGATATGGATGACCAACTAGAAGATATTATCAATGATATTAGAGAAGATTCTTTTAAGAGAACCCATATGTATGACACTTTATGTAGTGACAAGGAAAAGATGTTATATCTGGGGTTCACAATTTTTTCACGATTGTTAGCGGTGTACATATTGTTTGATCTGAAGGAAAATAGTGCGTGGGTGTTTACCAATGATTTCTGATAAACAAACGCTAGTCTTCCAATATATATGAATTTTTGGTAACTTACAGGATCGACTAGATTGATCCTAGGACATGTGTCTCAAGAACTATCATTACGGTGATTTGACTCATGGTTAAGTTTGTTTCTGGTTTAAGAACAGCGAAAAGTGTTTTGAAAACAATTCTAAACGAAATTTATGACTTTATGAATAAAGAGTAAATGACAATGACTTTGTAGGAAAGGGTTTTTTAAAGATAACGAAAGTACTTGGAAAAGGTGAAAATGACTTGAAGTCGCTAGGCTTTGCTTTCTTGCTATTGTTCTTTTAATTAGGCATGAATATACCATGATATTTAGTGCCTCTAAAGTACTTCAAAATTCTTTTGGTTGCTAGTAGGTGACATGTTCTAGGTTTCTCCATCAACCTACTTAGCAAGCCAACACTTTGACAAATATCTAGTTTTGTGTTACATAGATACCTTAGTGAGTCAATGATTTTTTTATATAAGGTTGTATCTACAAGCTCATCTTTTATTTCATTCTTTAATTTATTAATGTTTCCATATGAGTGATTGCAGGATTGAAATTACTCATTTTGAATTTCTTCAAATTGTTTTATGCATATTTCTTATGATGCAAGAAAACTCAACCTTTTGTATTCACAGATTAAATTCCTAGGAAGTAAGCCAAGCCCCTTATATAAGGTTGTATCTCGAAGCTCATCTTTTATTTCATTATTTAATTTATTAATGTTTCCATATGAGTGATTGCAGGATTGTAATTACTCATTTTGAATTTCTTCAAATTGTTTAATGCATATTTCTTATGATGCAAGATATCTCAACCTTTTGTATTCACAGATTAAATTCCTAGGAAGTAAGCCAAGTCCCCTAGGTCAGAAATTTCAAACTCACTCATCATGCTAGATTTGAATCTTATTATTTCAATTTAATTTTATTATGTGACCAATAAATTATCTATATATTTGCATGGTATGGTCTGATCTTGCCCATTTGATCCCTTTACATATACTACATGTTCTGATGTTCATTTTTTTAATCCTATATTGATGAGAAAATTGTTTACTCATTTGTTCCATGCTCTAGATGCATATTCAATCCATATACAACCTTTTTTTAGTATATACACCTTCTCTTATTTCCCTTTGATCTCAAATTTAGTGGTTGTTTGATATAAACCTCCTTCTTTAATGGCCCATTCAAAATAGTAGACTTTATATCGGTAGAGACTGATGTTCCTCATCTAGCAGATACAGAAGTGCCCCATACTTGAAGATAATAAATTGGAAAAACAATACATGTTTGTCAGAAGTGGGATTTGAACCCACGCCCTCTCACGAAGACCAGAACTTGAGTCTGGCGCCTTAGACCACTCGGCCATCCTGACTTGATATTAATATTTTACTTAATTACTTAACTCAATGTTATGAATGCTCAGTTTTGATTTGATTCTGGCATATTTGAGGTTAGACTTATAGTTATCTTTTCTCATTTCTCTCTTTATCTTTATAATCGAATTTTTGTGGTGTTTACAGACATGGAAAGAAAGAAATATTGAATTATCGATGTTGTGATTGAATTTGTGAAAATTATACGACATGGAAATAGGGTGGTGAAGTGACAAAAAACCCAACTAAGTGACACATAGATGAAGGTTATAATGATATGGATGACCAACTAGAAGATATTATCAATGATATTAGAGAAGATTCTTTTAAGAGAACCCATATGTATGACACTTTATGTAGTGACAAGGAAAAGATGTTATATCTGGGGTTCACAATTTTTTCACGATTGTTAGCGGTGTATGTAACACCCCGATAATAATATGTATTTATTTAAATTAAATTAATAATATGTTTATTAATTTAATTAGAATATTTGAATTATTATTATTATTATTTTGGAATAATAATTATTGGGATAATTATTTAGTGGAATAATATTATTGGAGTATATAAGTTGGAATAATAAAAAGTCCCAATTTTTGGAAAAAGGTTTTCACGTGAAAAAGGGAAAAGAGGCAGAAAGGGCAAAAAGCAAAAGAACGAAGGTTGAAGGAAGGGAAAGCTTGGAGCTCAGAGACTGCCGGATTTACTCAGGTAAGGGGGGTTTATCATCGGTTAAAGGGTATTATATGATAATATGTACTGGGTAGTAATAACCATTGGTTGTATCTCTGATTTGATTGATGCATGAGGATTTGTGAAAATATTGGATGAATGAAATTGGATGAATGAAATTGGATGAATGAAATTGGGTGATAATTGAAAAGAATTCGTAGGAATTAGAAGAGATAATGTTAGGATTGGTGAAGATGAATAGGATATGATTCGTGTAGATGATATGGACGATTATTTTGTGTGATTTGGACTGTGGAAGGTTAGATCAGATAGGTTTCGTAACAGAGAAAGCCATAGCAGATCTGAGAGTTCTGGTTTCTGGTCATACGCGTATGGCACTAGGCAATACGCGTATGAGATGGCTGGTACGCGTATGGGGGAAGCCTTACGCGTATGGGAGAAAAAGATGATATTTTGAACGTAAATTGGTCTCTGTTGGTACGCGTAAGGGGAGATTGTTACGCGTAGCATACGCGTATGGGATAGGTGATACGCGTATGAGTTGGGCGAGGAAATGCGCCATACGCGTAAGAGAGTAGGCATTACGCGTATGGAGTTGGCCAGGTTTGGGCAATACGCGTATGGCATGGACAGTACGCGTATGGGCAGAGTTGGGATTTTTCCTGAACTGTTGTTGTGCAGTTTTTGGTTGTTTAGGCTGAGTGATGTACTTAGCTGAGATATGATGTTGTAGGGATCGTTTCCCGTTGTTTTGAGTGGTATAGGTATTAGTAGAGCGGGCTAGTACTGTGTTTGATTATGTGGCATGATATGATATGCTTTTGTGATTAATTATGTTGATAATGTGTGATGGTATACATGATGATGTGAATGTATACGTTTGTGAATAGACTGTATTATGGCTTAGAGTGTGAGCATGTGCCTATTCTTGATTGTTGTTGATGTTGCATTGCTAGGTGGTTAGCATGCATGTTGTGGCCCATTTGGGGTGGTAGCTAATTCCCATGGTGAGGAATTAGTGAGTATATCATTTGATTGTTGTTGTTGATGTTTGCATGCTAGGTGATTAGCGTGCATTTCATGGCCCATTTGGGGTGGTAGCTAATTCCCATGGTGAGGAATTAGTGAGTGAGTCACTATGTCTCAAATGAGTGGGACTAGTGAGCTTGGTAGCCGTGCCTGGATTTGGACGGTGAGGTTGAACTATATGTTCACAAATAGTCGGTACCGCATGCATAGAGTCTCATTGCATAATGAATGTATGGCATATGATATGAATGGATGTATTCCAGTATCATATGTGTGTTGTGTGTTGTGTTGTTAATGATTGAATATGATGGAGATTGTACTGTTGAGTATGATGTTTGAATGGATATTACTGTTGCTGAATGCGTAGTCTAATTAGGGTGAATTAATGTGTTAATTACTTGGCATTACATGTTGTTCTATAATGCTTATTATATTGATTGAGGAACTCACCCTTACGCCTATTTTTCAGGTAACGAGAAATAAGTTGAGTAGAAGCTTATGCTTGGAGTCTAGAGTAGTTTCTTATGGGTCATGCTCTGATAGATGTAACATCGGGAGGGAATGTTTTAATTAATTTGATATTGGTTGTTGGATGATTTACATGTATAGTGTTACATGTTTTACATTGATGTTGAATTTGATTCCGCTGCGAATTATGCAAAAGACCTTATTTTGATTTAAATAAATGAGCATGACAGGATATTTGATGAATGGAGTGAAATGATTGTGTGACACCCTTCGGGGCATAATTACTCTGATGAATATATGTGTATTTTAATTATAATAATTTGGGGTATTTAGAAGGGTGTTACATTAGTGGTATCAGAGCATAGTCGGTCGTGTCGAGTCGTAGTTATTCTGTTTCCCCTGTACGGGATAGGCGTTGTGTAACCCTATCAGTACTTATTTGTTTAGCTTGTTTGGGTTTTCAGAATAGAGATGGCTGGAAGAGGTAGAGATGATGCTGCGATTGCTGAGGCTCTGGGTATGCTAGCTGGAGTACTTGGAGGAAATCCGAATGTTGTGGGAATGGGAGCTGCTCGTCAACTGAGTGAGTTCCAGAAGAACAATCCTCCAATGTTCAAGGGAGCATACGATCCAGATGGTGCTCAGAGGTGGTTGAAGGAGATAGAGAGGATCTTCAGAGTAACTGAGTGTGCTGATAACCAGAAGGTCAGGTTCGGTACACATATGCTGTCAGAAGAAGCTGATGATTGGTGGGTTGCTACTCGCACTGAGTTGGAAGCTGCTGGAGATGCTGAGATTTCTTGGACTGTGTTCAGAGAGAGATTTCTGAGGAAGTATTTTCCCGAGGATGTCAGAGGAAAGAAAGAAATTGAGTTCTTGGAATTGAAGCAGGGTAACAGGTCTGTTACTGAGTATGCTGCTAAGTTCACAGAGTTGTCTAAGTATTATACTCCCTATGCTGAGGCTGCTGGGGAATTTTCAAAGTGTGTGAAGTTTGAGAACGGGTTGCGTCCCGAGATCAAGCAAGCGATTGGATATCAGAGGATTAGAGTGTTTTCTGATTTGGTTGACTGTTGCAGGATTTTCGAGCAGGATTCCAAGGCTAGAGCTGAGAGTTATCAGCAGAGGGTTGATAGGAAGGGCAAGAATCAGATTGATCGTGGAAAACCGTATGCTGCTGGCAAAGGTTTTCAGAGACAGAGTGGGATGAAGAGGCCTAGTGGGGGAGACTCTAGTGCTCCTGCCAAGTGTTACAGATGTGGTCAGGCTGGACATCGTATCCATGAGTGTACCAGTAATGAGAAGAAGTGTTTCAAGTGTGGAAAAGGTGGTCATTTAGCTGCAGATTGCCGGTTGAAGACTGTGACTTGTTTCAACTGTGGAGAGTTGGGTCATATCAGTCCACAGTGTCCTAAGCCGAAGAAAGAGAATCAGTCAGGAGGCAAGGTTTTTGCTTTATCAGGTTCTGAGACTTCTGCAGATGATCGTTTGATCCGAGGTACGTGTTATATTAATGGCTTTCCTCTTGTAGCTATTATTGACACAGGTGCTACTCATTCTTTTATATCGTTGGATTGTGCTGTGAAGCTTAAGTTAGAAATATCTGAGATGCATGGGAGTATGGTGATTGATACTCCTGCGAAGGGTTCAGTGACTACTACTTCGGTTTGTTTGGGTTGTCCTTTGAGTATTTTTGGTAGAGACTTTGGGATAGACCTTGTGTGTCTTCCGTTAGTGCAGATTGATGTTATCTTGGGTATGAATTGGTTGGTGTTTAACCGAGTCTATATCAACTGTTTCGATAAGACTGTGATTTTTCCTGAGGTGGAGGGAGAAAAGAGTTTGTTTCTATCAGCAAGGCAAGTGAATGAGGAAGTAGCTGATGGGGCAGAGTTGTTTATGCTGTTAGCGACTTTGGAGGCTAAAGATAAACTGGTGATTGGCGATCTCGCTGTGGTGTGTGATTTTCCTGATGTGTTTCCGGAAGAAGTGAATGAATTGCCGCCAGAGCGTGAAGTTGAGTTCTCGATTGATTTGGTATCTGGTACTAGACCGATATCGATGGCTCCTTATCGTATGTCTGCTGTTGAACTAGCTGAATTGAAGAGTCAGTTGGAAGATTTGTTAGATAAGAAATTCATTCGTCCGAGTGTGTCACCGTGGGGTGCACCAGTGTTGTTGGTTAAGAAGAAAGAAGGTACTATGAGGTTGTGTGTGGACTACAGGCAACTGAATAAAGTGACGATCAAGAATCGGTATCCTTTACCGAGGATTGATGATTTAATGGATCAATTGGTTGGTGCTAGTGTGTTCAGCAAAATAGATTTGAGATCTGGGTATCATCAGATACGTGTGAAAACTGAAGACATTCAGAAGACTGCTTTCAGAACAAGGTATGGACATTATGAGTATTCTGTAATGCCTTTTGGTGTGACTAATGCGCCTGGAGTATTTATGGAGTATATGAATAGGATTTTCCATCCGTATCTAGATCAGTTTGTGGTAGTGTTTATTGATGACATTTTGGTGTATTCGAAATCTGAAGAAGAGCATGCTGAGCATTTGAGAGTGGTTTTAAAAGTTCTAAGAGAAAAGAAGTTATTTGCTAAACTGTCCAAATGTGAATTTTGGTTAGAAGAGGTTAGTTTTCTTGGTCATGTGATTTCAAGAGGTGGTGTTGCTGTTGATCCTTCTAAGATAGAAGCGGTATCTAAGTGGGAAGCTCCTAAGTCTGTTGTTGAGATTCGAAGTTTCCTTGGATTGGCTGGTTACTATAGGAAGTTCATTGAGGGATTTTCCAAGTTGGCGTTACCGTTGACAATGTTGACTAGAAAGGGGCAAGCATTTGTTTGGGACTCAAAGTGTGAAGAAGGTTTCCAAGAGTTAAAGAGAAGGTTAACTACTGCTCCTATTCTGATATTACCGAGTTCGTCGGAATTATTTGAGGTTTATTGTGATGCTTCATTGTTGGGTTTCGGTGGTGTGTTGATGCAGAATAAGCAGGTTATAGCTTATGCTTCGAGACAGCTAAGGGTTCATGAGAGGAACTATCCGACACACGATTTAGAGTTGGCAGCTGTGGTATTTGTTCTGAAGTTGTGGAGGCATTATTTGTATGGATCAAGATTTGAGGTTTTCAGTGACCATAAGAGTTTAAAGTATTTGTTTGATCAGAAAGAGCTGAATATGAGACAGAGGAGATGGTTAGAGTTTCTGAAGGATTATGATTTTGGTTTGAATTATCATCCGGGTAAAGCAAATGTAGTAGCTGATGCATTGAGTCGGAAATCATTGCATATGTCTATGTTAATGGTTAAGGAATTGGATTTAATTGAGCAGTTTAGAGACTTGAGTTTGGTGTGTGAGAGTACTCACAATAGTGTTAAATTGGGAATGCTGAAGTTAACAAGTGGTATTCTGGATGAGATCAGAGAGGGTCAGAAATCCGATGTGCTTTTGATTGATAAGTTGACTTTAGTGAATCAAGGTCAAGGTGGTGAATTCAGAGTTGATGAGAATGGTGTTTTGAGATTTGGTAGTCGGGTGTGTATTCCGGATGTTACTGAGCTTAAGAAGAGTATTCTTGAAGAAGGACACCGTAGTGGCCTGAGTATTCATCCTGGAGCTACGAAGATGTACCATGATTTGAAGAAGTTATTTTGGTGGCCGGGAATGAAGAAAGAAATCGCGAGTTTTGTTTATTCCTGTTTGACTTGTCAGAAGTCAAAGATTGAGCATCAGAAGCCGTCTGGGCTAATGCAACCGTTGGCTATTCCTGAGTGGAAGTGGGATAGTATCAGTATGGATTTTGTTTCTGGTTTGCCGAGGACAAGTAAGAGTTTTGAGGCTATTTGGGTGATTGTTGATAGGTTGACGAAGTCGGCTCATTTCATTCCGATCAGAATGGATTATCCATTAGAGAGATTAGCCGAGTTGTATATTGAGAAGATTGTAAGTTTGCATGGTATTCCGTCGAGTATTGTTTCAGACAGAGATCCTAGATTTACATCGAAGTTTTGGGAAGGGTTGCAGAGAGCTTTGGGAACTAAGCTGAGATTGAGTTCTGCATATCATCCGCAGACTGATGGCCAGACTGAGAGGACGATTCAGTCATTAGAAGATCTTTTGAGAGCTTGTGTTTTGGAAAAAGGAGGTGCTTGGGATTGTTATTTGCCTTTGATTGAGTTTACCTACAACAATAGTTTTCATTCGAGTATTGGTATGGCACCGTTTGAAGCTTTGTATGGTAGGAGATGTCGGACACCTTTGTGTTGGTATGAGTCCGGTGAGAGTGCTGTGGTTGGACCGGAGATTGTTCAACAAACTACAGAAAAGATTAAGATGATTCAGGAGAAGATGAGAATTGCTCAGAGTCGTCAGAAGAGTTATCATGATAAGAGGAGGAAGTCACTTGAGTTTCAAGAGGGAGACCATGTGTTTCTTCGTGTTACTCCGATAACCGGTGTTGGTCGAGCTTTGAAGTCGAAGAAGTTGACGCCTCGATTTATTGGTCCTTATCAGATTTTGGAGAAGATAGGAGAGGTAGCCTATCGCATCGCTTTACCGCCGTCGCTTGCGAATTTGCATGATGTTTTTCATGTGTCTCAGTTGAGGAGGTACATTCATGATCCGTCACATGTAGTCCAAGTAGATGATGTACAGGTGAGAGATAACCTGACTGTTGAAACATCACCTATGAGGATCGAGGATCGAGAGTTGAAGCAGTTGCGGGGTAAAGAGATTGCCTTAGTGAAGGTAACTTGGGGAGGACCAGCAGGTGGCAATGTGACTTGGGAACTTGAGAGTCAGATGAAGGAGTCTTATCCGGAGTTGTTCGCTTGAGGTATGTTTTCGAGGACGAAAACTCTTTTAGTGGGGGAGAGTTGTAACACCCCGATAATAATATGTATTTATTTAAATTAAATTAATAATATGTTTATTAATTTAATTAGAATATTTGAATTATTATTATTATTATTTTGGAATAATAATTATTGGGATAATTATTTAGTGGAATAATATTATTGGAGTATATAAGTTGGAATAATAAAAAGTCCCAATTTTTGGAAAAAGGTTTTCACGTGAAAAAGGGAAAAGAGGCAGAAAGGGCAAAAAGCAAAAGAACGAAGGTTGAAGGAAGGGAAAGCTTGGAGCTCAGAGACTGCTGGATTTACTCAGGTAAGGGGGGTTCTGGTTTATCATCGGTTAAAGGGTATTATATGATAATATGTACTGGGTAGTAATAACCATGGGATGGTTGTATCGAGGAAATGCGCCATACGCGTATTTGATTGATGGGCAGGTTTGAGGATTACGCGTATGGCATGGACAGTACGCGTATGGGCAGAGTTGGGATTTTTCCTGAACTGTTGTTGTGCAGTTTTTGGTTGTTTAGGCTGAGTGATGTACTTAGCTGAGATATGATGTTGTAGGGATCGTTTCCCGTTGTTTTGAGTGGTATAGGTATGAATAGAGCGGGCTAGTACTGTGTTTGATTATGTGGCATGATATGATATGCTTTTGTGATTAATTATGTTGATAATGTGTGATGGTATACATGATGATGTGAATGTATACGTTTGTGAATAGACTGTATTATGGCTTAGAGTGTGAGCATGTGCCTATTCTTGATTGTTGTTGATGTTGCATTGCTAGGTGGTTAGCATGCATGTTGTGGCCCATTTGGGGTGGTAGCTAATTCCCATGGTGAGGAATTAGTGAGTATATCATTTGATTGTTGTTGTTGATGTTTGCATGCTAGGTGATTAGCGTGCATTTCATGGCCCATTTGGGGTGGTAGCTAATTCCCATGGTGAGGAATTAGTGAGTGAGTCACTATGTCTCAAATGAGTGGGACTAGTGAGCTTGGTAGCCGTGCCTGGATTTGGACGGTGAGGTTGAACTATATGTTCACAAATAGTCGGTACCGCATGCATAGAGTCTCATTGCATAATGAATGTATGGCATATGATATGAATGGATGTATTCCAGTATCATATGTGTGTTGTGTGTTGTGTTGTTAATGATTGAATATGATGGAGATTGTACTGTTGAGTATGATGTTTGAATGGATATTACTGTTGCTGAATGCGTAGTCTAATTAGGGTGAATTAATGTGTTAATTACTTGGCATTACATGTTGTTCTATAATGCTTATTATATTGATTGAGGAACTCACCCTTACGCCTATTTTTCAGGTAACGAGAAATAAGTTGAGTAGAAGCTTATGCTTGGAGTCTAGAGTAGTTTCTTATGGGTCATGCTCTGATAGATGTAACATCGGGAGGGAATGTTTTAATTAATTTGATATTGGTTGTTGGATGATTTACATGTATAGTGTTACATGTTTTACATTGATGTTGAATTTGATTCCGCTGCGAATTATGCAAAAGACCTTATTTTGATTTAAATAAATGAGCATGACAGGATATTTGATGAATGGAGTGAAATGATTGTGTGACACCCTTCGGGGCATAATTACTCTGATGAATATATGTGTATTTTAATTATAATAATTTGGGGTATTTAGAAGGGTGTTACAGTGTACATATTGTTTGATCTGAAGGAAAATAGTGCGTGGGTGTTTACCAATGATTTCTGATAAACAAACGCTAGTCTTCCAATATATATGAATTTTTGGTAACTTACAGGATCGACTAGATTGATCCTAGGACAAGTGTCTCAAGAACTATCATTACGGTGATTTGACTCATGGTTAAGTTTGTTTCTGGTTTAAGAACAGCGAAAAGTGTTTTGAAAACAATTCTAAACGAAATTTATGACTTTATGAATAAAGAGTAAATGACGATGACTTTGTAGGAAAGGGTTTTTTAAAGATAACGAAAGTACTTGGAAAAGGTGAAAATGACTTGAAGTCGCTAGGCTTTGCTTTCTTGCTATTGTTCTTTTAATTAGGCATGAATATACCATGATATTTAGTGCCTCTAAAGTACTTCAAAATTCTTTTGGTTGCTAGTAGGTGACATGTTCTAGGTTTCTCCATCAACCTACTTAGCAAGCCAACACTTTGACAAATATCTAGTTTTGTGTTACATAGATACCTTAGTGAGTCAATGATTTTTTTATATAAGGTTGTATCTACAAGCTCATCTTTTATTTCATTCTTTAATTTATTAATGTTTCCATATGAGTGATTGCAGGATTGAAATTACTCATTTTGAATTTCTTCAAATTGTTTTATGCATATTTCTTATGATGCAAGAAAACTCAACCTTTTGTATTCACAGATTAAATTCCTAGGAAGTAAGCCAAGCCCCTTATATAAGGTTGTATCTCGAAGCTCATCTTTTATTTCATTATTTAATTTATTAATGTTTCCATATGAGTGATTGCAGGATTGTAATTACTCATTTTGAATTTCTTCAAATTGTTTAATGCATATTTCTTATGATGCAAGATATCTCAACCTTTTGTATTCACAGATTAAATTCCTAGGAAGTAAGCCAAGTCCCCTAGGTCAGAAATTTCAAACTCACTCATCATGCTAGATTTGAATCTTATTATTTCAATTTCATTTTATTATGTGACCAATAAATTATCTATATATTTGCATGGTATGGTCTGATCTTGCCCATTTGATCCCTTTACATATACTACATGTTCTGATGTTCATTTTTTTAATCCTATATTGATGAGAAAATTGTTTACTCATTTGTTCCATGCTCTAGATGCATATTCAATCCATATACAACCTTTTTTTAGTATATACACCTTCTCTTATTTCCCTTTGATCTCAAATTTAGTGGTTGTTTGATATAAACCTCCTTCTTTAATGGCCCATTCAAAATAGTAGACTTTATATCGGTAGAGACTGATGTTCCTCATCTAGCAGATACAGAAGTGCCCCATACTTGAAGATAATAAATTGGAAAAACAATACATGTTTGTCAGAAGTGGGATTTGAACCCACGCCCTCTCACGAAGACCAGAACTTGAGTCTGGCGCCTTAGACCACTCGGCCATCCTGACTTGATATTAATATTTTACTTAATTACTTAACTCAATGTTATGAATGCTCAGTTTTGATTTGATTCTGGCATATTTGAGGTTAGACTTATAGTTATCTTTTCTCATTTCTCTCTTTATCTTTATAATCGAATTTTTGTGGTGTTTACAGACATGGAAAGAAAGAAATATTGAATTATCGATGTTGTGATTGAATTTGTGAAAATTATACGACATGGAAATAGGGTGGTGAAGTGACAAAAAACCCAACTAAGTGACACATAGATGAAGGTTATAATGATATGGATGACCAACTAGAAGATATTATCAATGATATTAGAGAAGATTCTTTTAAGAGAACCCATATGTATGACACTTTATGTAGTGACAAGGAAAAGATGTTATATCTGGGGTTCACAATTTTTTCACGATTGTTAGCGGTGTACATATTGTTTGATCTGAAGGAAAATAGTGCGTGGGTGTTTACCAATGATTTCTGATAAACAAACGCTAGTCTTCCAATATATATGTATTTTTGGTAACTTACAGGATCGACTAGATTGATCCTAGGACATGTGTCTCAAGAACTATCATTACGGTGATTTGACTCATGGTTAAGTTTGTTTCTGGTTTAAGAACAGCGAAAAGTGTTTTGAAAACAATTCTAAACGAAATTTATGACTTTATGAATAAAGAGTAAATGACGATGACTTTGTAGGAAAGGGTTTTTTAAAGATAACGAAAGTACTTGGAAAAGGTGAAAATGACTTGAAGTCGCTAGGCTTTGCTTTCTTGCTATTGTTCTTTTAATTAGGCATGAATATACCATGATATTTAGTGCCTCTAAAGTACTTCAAAATTCTTTTGGTTGCTAGTAGGTGACATGTTCTAGGTTTCTCCATCAACCTACTTAGCAAGCCAACACTTTGACAAATATCTAGTTTTGTGTTACATAGATACCTTAGTGAGTCAATGATTTTTTTATATAAGGTTGTATCTACAAGCTCATCTTTTATTTCATTCTTTAATTTATTAATGTTTCCATATGAGTGATTGCAGGATTGAAATTACTCATTTTGAATTTCTTCAAATTGTTTTATGCATATTTCTTATGATGCAAGAAAACTCAACCTTTTGTATTCACAGATTAAATTCCTAGGAAGTAAGCCAAGCCCCTTATATAAGGTTGTATCTCGAAGCTCATCTTTTATTTCATTATTTAATTTATTAATGTTTCCATATGAGTGATTGCAGGATTGTAATTACTCATTTTGAATTTCTTCAAATTGTTTAATGCATATTTCTTATGATGCAAGATATCTCAACCTTTTGTATTCACAGATTAAATTCCTAGGAAGTAAGCCAAGTCCCCTAGGTCAGAAATTTCAAACTCACTCATCATGCTAGATTTGAATCTTATTATTTCAATTTCATTTTATTATGTGACCAATAAATTATCTATATATTTGCATGGTATGGTCTGATCTTGCCCATTTGATCCCTTTACATATACTACATGTTCTGATGTTCATTTTTTTAATCCTATATTGATGAGAAAATTGTTTACTCATTTGTTCCATGCTCTAGATGCATATTCAATCCATATACAACCTTTTTTTAGTATATACACCTTCTCTTATTTCCCTTTGATCTCAAATTTAGTGGTTGTTTGATATAAACCTCCTTCTTTAATGGCCCATTCAAAATAGTAGACTTTATATCGGTAGAGACTGATGTTCCTCATCTAGCAGATACAGAAGTGCCCCATACTTGAAGATAATAAATTGGAAAAACAATACATGTTTGTCAGAAGTGGGATTTGAACCCACGCCCTCTCACGAAGACCAGAACTTGAGTCTGGCGCCTTAGACCACTCGGCCATCCTGACTTGATATTAATATTTTACTTAATTACTTAACTCAATGTTATGAATGCTCAGTTTTGATTTGATTCTGGCATATTTGAGGTTAGACTTATAGTTATCTTTTCTCATTTCTCTCTTTATCTTTATAATCGAATTTTTGTGGTGTTTACAGACATGGAAAGAAAGAAATATTGAATTATCGATGTTGTGATTGAATTTGTGAAAATTATACGACATGGAAATAGGGTGGTGAAGTGACAAAAAACCCAACTAAGTGACACATAGATGAAGGTTATAATGATATGGATGACCAACTAGAAGATATTATCAATGATATTAGAGAAGATTCTTTTAAGAGAACCCATATGTATGACACTTTATGTAGTGACAAGGAAAAGATGTTATATCTGGGGTTCACAATTTTTTCACGATTGTTAGCGGTGTACATATTGTTTGATCTGAAGGAAAATAGTGCGTGGGTGTTTACCAATGATTTCTGATAAACAAACGCTAGTCTTCCAATATATATGAATTTTTGGTAACTTACAGGATCGACTAGATTGATCCTAGGACATGTGTCTCAAGAACTATCATTACGGTGATTTGACTCATGGTTAAGTTTGTTTCTGGTTTAAGAACAGCGAAAAGTGTTTTGAAAACAATTCTAAACGAAATTTATGACTTTATGAATAAAGAGTAAATGACGATGACTTTGTAGGAAAGGGTTTTTTAAAGATAACGAAAGTACTTGGAAAAGGTGAAAATGACTTGAAGTCGCTAGGCTTTGCTTTCTTGCTATTGTTCTTTTAATTAGGCATGAATATACCATGATATTTAGTGCCTCTAAAGTACTTCAAAATTCTTTTGGTTGCTAGTAGGTGACATGTTCTAGGTTTCTCCATCAACCTACTTAGCAAGCCAACACTTTGACAAATATCTAGTTTTGTGTTACATAGATACCTTAGTGAGTCAATGATTTTTTTATATAAGGTTGTATCTACAAGCTCATCTTTTATTTCATTCTTTAATTTATTAATGTTTCCATATGAGTGATTGCAGGATTGAAATTACTCATTTTGAATTTCTTCAAATTGTTTTATGCATATTTCTTATGATGCAAGAAAACTCAACCTTTTGTATTCACAGATTAAATTCCTAGGAAGTAAGCCAAGCCCCTTATATAAGGTTGTATCTCGAAGCTCATCTTTTATTTCATTATTTAATTTATTAATGTTTCCATATGAGTGATTGCAGGATTGTAATTACTCATTTTGAATTTCTTCAAATTGTTTAATGCATATTTCTTATGATGCAAGATATCTCAACCTTTTGTATTCACAGATTAAATTCCTAGGAAGTAAGCCAAGTCCCCTAGGTCAGAAATTTCAAACTCACTCATCATGCTAGATTTGAATCTTATTATTTCAATTTCATTTTATTATGTGACCAATAAATTATCTATATATTTGCATGGTATGGTCTGATCTTGCCCATTTGATCCCTTTACATATACTACATGTTCTGATGTTCATTTTTTTAATCCTATATTGATGAGAAAATTGTTTACTCATTTGTTCCATGCTCTAGATGCATATTCAATCCATATACAACCTTTTTTTAGTATATACACCTTCTCTTATTTCCCTTTGATCTCAAATTTAGTGGTTGTTTGATATAAACCTCCTTCTTTAATGGCCCATTCAAAATAGTAGACTTTATATCGGTAGAGACTGATGTTCCTCATCTAGCAGATACAGAAGTGCCCCATACTTGAAGATAATAAATTGGAAAAACAATACATGTTTGTCAGAAGTGGGATTTGAACCCACGCCCTCTCACGAAGACCAGAACTTGAGTCTGGCGCCTTAGACCACTCGGCCATCCTGACTTGATATTAATATTTTACTTAATTACTTAACTCAATGTTATGAATGCTCAGTTTTGATTTGATTCTGGCATATTTGAGGTTAGACTTATAGTTATCTTTTCTCATTTCTCTCTTTATCTTTATAATCGAATTTTTGTGGTGTTTACAGACATGGAAAGAAAGAAATATTGAATTATCGATGTTGTGATTGAATTTGTGAAAATTATACGACATGGAAATAGGGTGGTGAAGTGACAAAAAACCCAACTAAGTGACACATAGATGAAGGTTATAATGATATGGATGACCAACTAGAAGATATTATCAATGATATTAGAGAAGATTCTTTTAAGAGAACCCATATGTATGACACTTTATGTAGTGACAAGGAAAAGATGTTATATCTGGGGTTCACAATTTTTTCACGATTGTTAGCGGTGTACATATTGTTTGATCTGAAGGAAAATAGTGCGTGGGTGTTTACCAATGATTTCTGATAAACAAACGCTAGTCTTCCAATATATATGAATTTTTGGTAACTTACAGGATCGACTAGATTGATCCTAGGACATGTGTCTCAAGAACTATCATTACGGTGATTTGACTCATGGTTAAGTTTGTTTCTGGTTTAAGAACAGCGAAAAGTGTTTTGAAAACAATTCTAAACGAAATTTATGACTTTATGAATAAAGAGTAAATGACGATGACTTTGTAGGAAAGGGTTTTTTAAAGATAACGAAAGTACTTGGAAAAGGTGAAAATGACTTGAAGTCGCTAGGCTTTGCTTTCTTGCTATTGTTCTTTTAATTAGGCATGAATATACCATGATATTTAGTGCCTCTAAAGTACTTCAAAATTCTTTTGGTTGCTAGTAGGTGACATGTTCTAGGTTTCTCCATCAACCTACTTAGCAAGCCAACACTTTGACAAATATCTAGTTTTGTGTTACATAGATACCTTAGTGAGTCAATGATTTTTTTATATAAGGTTGTATCTACAAGCTCATCTTTTATTTCATTCTTTAATTTATTAATGTTTCCATATGAGTGATTGCAGGATTGAAATTACTCATTTTGAATTTCTTCAAATTGTTTTATGCATATTTCTTATGATGCAAGAAAACTCAACCTTTTGTATTCACAGATTAAATTCCTAGGAAGTAAGCCAAGCCCCTTATATAAGGTTGTATCTCGAAGCTCATCTTTTATTTCATTATTTAATTTATTAATGTTTCCATATGAGTGATTGCAGGATTGTAATTACTCATTTTGAATTTCTTCAAATTGTTTAATGCATATTTCTTATGATGCAAGATATCTCAACCTTTTGTATTCACAGATTAAATTCCTAGGAAGTAAGCCAAGTCCCCTAGGTCAGAAATTTCAAACTCACTCATCATGCTAGATTTGAATCTTATTATTTCAATTTCATTTTATTATGTGACCAATAAATTATCTATATATTTGCATGGTATGGTCTGATCTTGCCCATTTGATCCCTTTACATATACTACATGTTCTGATGTTCATTTTTTTAATCCTATATTGATGAGAAAATTGTTTACTCATTTGTTCCATGCTCTAGATGCATATTCAATCCATATACAACCTTTTTTTAGTATATACACCTTCTCTTATTTCCCTTTGATCTCAAATTTAGTGGTTGTTTGATATAAACCTCCTTCTTTAATGGCCCATTCAAAATAGTAGACTTTATATCGGTAGAGACTGATGTTCCTCATCTAGCAGATACAGAAGTGCCCCATACTTGAAGATAATAAATTGGAAAAACAATACATGTTTGTCAGAAGTGGGATTTGAACCCACGCCCTCTCACGAAGACCAGAACTTGAGTCTGGCGCCTTAGACCACTCGGCCATCCTGACTTGATATTAATATTTTACTTAATTACTTAACTCAATGTTATGAATGCTCAGTTTTGATTTGATTCTGGCATATTTGAGGTTAGACTTATAGTTATCTTTTCTCATTTCTCTCTTTATCTTTATAATCGAATTTTTGTGGTGTTTACAGACATGGAAAGAAAGAAATATTGAATTATCGATGTTGTGATTGAATTTGTGAAAATTATACGACATGGAAATAGGGTGGTGAAGTGACAAAAAACCCAACTAAGTGACACATAGATGAAGGTTATAATGATATGGATGACCAACTAGAAGATATTATCAATGATATTAGAGAAGATTCTTTTAAGAGAACCCATATGTATGACACTTTATGTAGTGACAAGGAAAAGATGTTATATCTGGGGTTCACAATTTTTTCACGATTGTTAGCGGTGTACATATTGTTTGATCTGAAGGAAAATAGTGCGTGGGTGTTTACCAATGATTTCTGATAAACAAACGCTAGTCTTCCAATATATATGAATTTTTGGTAACTTACAGGATCGACTAGATTGATCCTAGGACATGTGTCTCAAGAACTATCATTACGGTGATTTGACTCATGGTTAAGTTTGTTTCTGGTTTAAGAACAGCGAAAAGTGTTTTGAAAACAATTCTAAACGAAATTTATGACTTTATGAATAAAGAGTAAATGACGATGACTTTGTAGGAAAGGGTTTTTTAAAGATAACGAAAGTACTTGGAAAAGGTGAAAATGACTTGAAGTCGCTAGGCTTTGCTTTCTTGCTATTGTTCTTTTAATTAGGCATGAATATACCATGATATTTAGTGCCTCTAAAGTACTTCAAAATTCTTTTGGTTGCTAGTAGGTGACATGTTCTAGGTTTCTCCATCAACCTACTTAGCAAGCCAACACTTTGACAAATATCTAGTTTTGTGTTACATAGATACCTTAGTGAGTCAATGATTTTTTTATATAAGGTTGTATCTACAAGCTCATCTTTTATTTCATTCTTTAATTTATTAATGTTTCCATATGAGTGATTGCAGGATTGAAATTACTCATTTTGAATTTCTTCAAATTGTTTTATGCATATTTCTTATGATGCAAGAAAACTCAACCTTTTGTATTCACAGATTAAATTCCTAGGAAGTAAGCCAAGCCCCTTATATAAGGTTGTATCTCGAAGCTCATCTTTTATTTCATTATTTAATTTATTAATGTTTCCATATGAGTGATTGCAGGATTGTAATTACTCATTTTGAATTTCTTCAAATTGTTTAATGCATATTTCTTATGATGCAAGATATCTCAACCTTTTGTATTCACAGATTAAATTCCTAGGAAGTAAGCCAAGTCCCCTAGGTCAGAAATTTCAAACTCACTCATCATGCTAGATTTGAATCTTATTATTTCAATTTCATTTTATTATGTGACCAATAAATTATCTATATATTTGCATGGTATGGTCTGATCTTGCCCATTTGATCCCTTTACATATACTACATGTTCTGATGTTCATTTTTTTAATCCTATATTGATGAGAAAATTGTTTACTCATTTGTTCCATGCTCTAGATGCATATTCAATCCATATACAACCTTTTTTTAGTATATACACCTTCTCTTATTTCCCTTTGATCTCAAATTTAGTGGTTGTTTGATATAAACCTCCTTCTTTAATGGCCCATTCAAAATAGTAGACTTTATATCGGTAGAGACTGATGTTCCTCATCTAGCAGATACAGAAGTGCCCCATACTTGAAGATAATAAATTGGAAAAACAATACATGTTTGTCAGAAGTGGGATTTGAACCCACGCCCTCTCACGAAGACCAGAACTTGAGTCTGGCGCCTTAGACCACTCGGCCATCCTGACTTGATATTAATATTTTACTTAATTACTTAACTCAATGTTATGAATGCTCAGTTTTGATTTGATTCTGGCATATTTGAGGTTAGACTTATAGTTATCTTTTCTCATTTCTCTCTTTATCTTTATAATCGAATTTTTGTGGTGTTTACAGACATGGAAAGAAAGAAATATTGAATTATCGATGTTGTGATTGAATTTGTGAAAATTATACGACATGGAAATAGGGTGGTGAAGTGACAAAAAACCCAACTAAGTGACACATAGATGAAGGTTATAATGATATGGATGACCAACTAGAAGATATTATCAATGATATTAGAGAAGATTCTTTTAAGAGAACCCATATGTATGACACTTTATGTAGTGACAAGGAAAAGATGTTATATCTGGGGTTCACAATTTTTTCACGATTGTTAGCGGTGTACATATTGTTTGATCTGAAGGAAAATAGTGCGTGGGTGTTTACCAATGATTTCTGATAAACAAACGCTAGTCTTCCAATATATATGAATTTTTGGTAACTTACAGGATCGACTAGATTGATCCTAGGACATGTGTCTCAAGAACTATCATTACGGTGATTTGACTCATGGTTAAGTTTGTTTCTGGTTTAAGAACAGCGAAAAGTGTTTTGAAAACAATTCTAAACGAAATTTATGACTTTATGAATAAAGAGTAAATGACGATGACTTTGTAGGAAAGGGTTTTTTAAAGATAACGAAAGTACTTGGAAAAGGTGAAAATGACTTGAAGTCGCTAGGCTTTGCTTTCTTGCTATTGTTCTTTTAATTAGGCATGAATATACCATGATATTTAGTGCCTCTAAAGTACTTCAAAATTCTTTTGGTTGCTAGTAGGTGACATGTTCTAGGTTTCTCCATCAACCTACTTAGCAAGCCAACACTTTGACAAATATCTAGTTTTGTGTTACATAGATACCTTAGTGAGTCAATGATTTTTTTATATAAGGTTGTATCTACAAGCTCATCTTTTATTTCATTCTTTAATTTATTAATGTTTCCATATGAGTGATTGCAGGATTGAAATTACTCATTTTGAATTTCTTCAAATTGTTTTATGCATATTTCTTATGATGCAAGAAAACTCAACCTTTTGTATTCACAGATTAAATTCCTAGGAAGTAAGCCAAGCCCCTTATATAAGGTTGTATCTCGAAGCTCATCTTTTATTTCATTATTTAATTTATTAATGTTTCCATATGAGTGATTGCAGGATTGTAATTACTCATTTTGAATTTCTTCAAATTGTTTAATGCATATTTCTTATGATGCAAGATATCTCAACCTTTTGTATTCACAGATTAAATTCCTAGGAAGTAAGCCAAGTCCCCTAGGTCAGAAATTTCAAACTCACTCATCATGCTAGATTTGAATCTTATTATTTCAATTTCATTTTATTATGTGACCAATAAATTATCTATATATTTGCATGGTATGGTCTGATCTTGCCCATTTGATCCCTTTACATATACTACATGTTCTGATGTTCATTTTTTTAATCCTATATTGATGAGAAAATTGTTTACTCATTTGTTCCATGCTCTAGATGCATATTCAATCCATATACAACCTTTTTTAGTATATACACCTTCTCTTATTTCCCTTTGATCTCAAATTTAGTGGTTGTTTGATATAAACCTCCTTCTTTAATGGCCCATTCAAAATAGTAGACTTTATATCGGTAGAGACTGATGTTCCTCATCTAGCAGATACAGAAGTGCCCCATACTTGAAGATAATAAATTGGAAAAACAATACATGTTTGTCAGAAGTGGGATTTGAACCCACGCCCTCTCACGAAGACCAGAACTTGAGTCTGGCGCCTTAGACCACTCGGCCATCCTGACTTGATATTAATATTTTACTTAATTACTTAACTCAATGTTATGAATGCTCAGTTTTGATTTGATTCTGGCATATTTGAGGTTAGACTTATAGTTATCTTTTCTCATTTCTCTCTTTATCTTTATAATCGAATTTTTGTGGTGTTTACAGACATGGAAAGAAAGAAATATTGAATTATCGATGTTGTGATTGAATTTGTGAAAATTATACGACATGGAAATAGGGTGGTGAAGTGACAAAAAACCCAACTAAGTGACACATAGATGAAGGTTATAATGATATGGATGACCAACTAGAAGATATTATCAATGATATTAGAGAAGATTCTTTTAAGAGAACCCATATGTATGACACTTTATGTAGTGACAAGGAAAAGATGTTATATCTGGGGTTCACAATTTTTTCACGATTGTTAGCGGTGTACATATTGTTTGATCTGAAGGAAAATAGTGCGTGGGTGTTTACCAATGATTTCTGATAAACAAACGCTAGTCTTCCAATATATATGAATTTTTGGTAACTTACAGGATCGACTAGATTGATCCTAGGACATGTGTCTCAAGAACTATCATTACGGTGATTTGACTCATGGTTAAGTTTGTTTCTGGTTTAAGAACAGCGAAAAGTGTTTTGAAAACAATTCTAAACGAAATTTATGACTTTATGAATAAAGAGTAAATGACAATGACTTTGTAGGAAAGGGTTTTTTAAAGATAACGAAAGTACTTGGAAAAGGTGAAAATGACTTGAAGTCGCTAGGCTTTGCTTTCTTGCTATTGTTCTTTTAATTAGGCATGAATATACCATGATATTTAGTGCCTCTAAAGTACTTCAAAATTCTTTTGGTTGCTAGTAGGTGACATGTTCTAGGTTTCTCCATCAACCTACTTAGCAAGCCAACACTTTGACAAATATCTAGTTTTGTGTTACATAGATACCTTAGTGAGTCAATGATTTTTTTATATAAGGTTGTATCTACAAGCTCATCTTTTATTTCATTCTTTAATTTATTAATGTTTCCATATGAGTGATTGCAGGATTGAAATTACTCATTTTGAATTTCTTCAAATTGTTTTATGCATATTTCTTATGATGCAAGAAAACTCAACCTTTTGTATTCACAGATTAAATTCCTAGGAAGTAAGCCAAGCCCCTTATATAAGGTTGTATCTCGAAGCTCATCTTTTATTTCATTATTTAATTTATTAATGTTTCCATATGAGTGATTGCAGGATTGTAATTACTCATTTTGAATTTCTTCAAATTGTTTAATGCATATTTCTTATGATGCAAGATATCTCAACCTTTTGTATTCACAGATTAAATTCCTAGGAAGTAAGCCAAGTCCCCTAGGTCAGAAATTTCAAACTCACTCTTCATGCTAGATTTGAATCTTATTATTTCAATTTCATTTTATTATGTGACCAATAAATTATCTATATATATGCATGGTATGGTCTGATCTTGCCCATTTGATCCCTTTACATATACTACATGTTCTGATGTTCATTTTTTTAATCCTATATTGATGAGAAAATTGTTTACTCATTTGTTCCATGCTCTAGATGCATATTCAATCCATATACAACCTTTTTTTAGTATATACACCTTCTCTTATTTCCCTTTGATCTCAAATTTAGTGGTTGTTTGATATAAACCTCCTTCTTTAATGGCCCATTCAAAATAGTAGACTTTATATCGGTAGAGACTGATGTTCCTCATCTAGCAGATACAGAAGTGCCCCATACTTGAAGATAATAAATTGGAAAAACAATACATGTTTGTCAGAAGTGGGATTTGAACCCACGCCCTCTCACGAAGACCAGAACTTGAGTCTGGCGCCTTAGACCACTCGGCCATCCTGACTTGATATTAATATTTTACTTAATTACTTAACTCAATGTTATGAATGCTCAGTTTTGATTTGATTCTGGCATATTTGAGGTTAGACTTATACTTATCTTTTCTCATTTCTCTCTTTATCTTTATAATCGAATTTTTGTGGTGTTTACAGACATGGAAAGTAAGAAATATTGAATTATCGATGTTGTGATTGAATTTGTGAAAATTATACGACATGGAAATAGGGTGGTGAAGTGACAAAAAACCCAACTAAGTGACACATAGATGAAGGTTATAATGATATGGATGACCAACTAGAAGATATTATCAATGATATTAGAGAAGATTCTTTTAAGAGAACCCATATGTATGACACTTTATGTAGTGACAAGGAAAAGATGTTATATCTGGGGTTCACAATTTTTTCACGATTGTTAGCGGTGTACATATTGTTTGATCTGAAGGAAAATAGTGCGTGGGTGTTTACCAATGATTTCTGATAAACAAACGCTAGACTTCCAATATATATGAATTTTTGGTAACTTACAGGATCGACTAGATTGATCCTAGGACATGTGTCTCAAGAACTATCATTATGGTGATTTGACTCATGGTTAAGTTTGTTTCTGGTTTAAGAACAGCGAAAAGTGTTTTGAAAACAATTCTAAACGAAATTTATGACTTTATGAATAAAGAGTAAATGACGATGACTTTGTAGGAAAGGGTTTTTTAAAGATAACGAAAGTACTTGGAAAAGGTGAAAATGACTTGAAGTCGCTAGGCTTTGCTTTCTTGCTATTGTTCTTTTAATTAGGCATGAATATACCATGATATTTAGTGCCTCTAAAGTACTTCAAAATTCTTTTGGTTGCTAGTAGGTGACATGTTCTAGGTTTCTCCATCAACCTACTTAGCAAGCCAACACTTTGACAAATATCTAGTTTTGTGTTACATAGATACCTTAGTGAGTCAATGATTTTTTTATATAAGGTTGTATCTACAAGCTCATCTTTTATTTCATTCTTTAATTTTATAATGTTTCCATATGAGTGATTGCAGGATTGAAATTACTCATTTTGAATTTCTTCAAATTGTTTTATGCATATTTCTTATGATGCAAGAAAACTCAACCTTTTGTATTCACAAATTAAATTCCTAGGAAGTAAGTCAAGCCCCTTAGGTTAGAAATTTCAAACTCACTCTTCATGCTAGATTAGAATCTTATTATTTCAATTTCATTTTATCATGTGACCAATAAATCATCTACATATATGCATGGTATGATATGATATTTCCTATTTGATCTCTTTAAATATACTACATGTTCTCATGTGTATTTTTTTAATCCTATATTGATGAGAAAATTGTTTATTCATCTGTTCCATGCTCTAGATGCATATTTCAATCCATATACAACCTTTTTTTAGCATATACACCTTCTCTTCTTTCCCTTTGATCTCAAATTTAGTGGTTGTTTGATATAAACCTCCTTCTTTAATGGCCCATTCAAAATAGTAGACTTTATATCGGTAGAGATTGATGTTCCCCATCCAGCAGATACAGAAGTGCCCCATACTTCTGAGGCAGAGGCAACATATACTATACAGGTTACTCTTGAGATAATTATTAAGGAACCAACTACTAAGGAGACTATTACTGATGATAGGTAGGTTACTCCTCCTATTGATACATATGTCACTACTCCTCGTGAGACAGCTCCTTCTTCGCAAGACTTGGCTGTACTGCTGAATTTTTCACTCATGGACGAAATATCCGGTAACTTCTGGGTGTTTTTAAAAAATGGGTACTTATCAAAATTCTAGATATTTTGATAATTCCATGCTTCAATTTTTACAAGGGTAACATGGGTATTAGTGAAATATTGTGGGTCCCAAGTATAATGAAAATTCAAAATGTTTATATAAGGTTGTATCTCGAAGCTCATCTTTTATTTCATTATTTAATTTATTAATGTTTCCATATGAGTGATTGCAGGATTGTAATTACTCATTTTGAATTTCTTCAAATTGTTTAATGCATATTTCTTATGATGCAAGAAATCTCAACCTTTTGTATTCACAGATTAAATTCCTAGGAAGTAAGCCAAGTCCCCTAGGTCAGAAATTTCAAACTCACTCATCATGCTAGATTTGAATCTTATTATTTCAATTTCATTTTATTATGTGACCAATAAATTATCTATATATATGCATGGTATGATCTGATCTTGCCCATTTGATCCCTTTACATATACTACATGTTCTGATGTTCATTTTTTTAATCCTATATTGATGAGAAAATTGTTTACTCATTTGTTCCATGCTCTAGATGCATATTCAATCCATATACAACCTTTTTTTAGTATATACACCTTCTCTTATTTCTCTTTGATCTCAAATTTAGTGGTTGTTATATATAAACCTCCTTCTTTAATGGCCCATTCAAAATAGTAGACTTTATATCGGTAGAGACTGATGTTCCTCATCTAGCAGATAAAGAAATACCCCATACTTCTGAGGCAGAGGCAACATATACTCACTCATCATGCTAGATTTGAATCTTATTATTTCTTGAGATAATTATTATGTGACCAATAAATTATCTATATATATGCATGGTATGATCTGATCTTGCCCATTTGATCCCTTTACATATACTACATGTTCTGATGTTCATTTTTTTAATCCTATATTGATGAGAAAATTGTTTACTCATTTGTTCCATGCTCTAGATGCATATTCAATCCATATACAACCTTTTTTTAGTATATACACCTTCTCTTATTTCTCTTTGATCTCAAATTTAGTGGTTGTTATATATAAACCTCCTTCTTTAATGGCCCATTCAAAATAGTAGACTTTATATCGGTAGAGACTGATGTTCCTCATCTAGCAGATACAGAAATACCCCATACTTCTGAGGCAGAGGCAACATATACTATAAAGGTTACTCTTGAGATAATTATTAAGGAACCAACTACTAAGAAGCCTATTACTGATGATAGGTACTCCTCCTATTGAGACATATGTCACTGCCGGGTGTTTTAAAAAAACGGTTACTTATCAAAATTCTAGATATTTTGAAAATTCCATGCTTCAATTTTTACAAGGGTAACATGGGTATTAATGAAATATGGTGGGTCCCAAGTATAATTTGAGGGTGGTAGGAAAAAACCTCGAGATTTTATTTAATGGGGCCATAAATAAATTTCCTAAGCATCAAGTTTTGAAGATAATAAATTGGAAAAACAATACATTTTTGTCAGAAGTGGGATTTGAACCCACGCCCTCTCACGAAGACCTAGAACTTGAGTCTGGCGCCTTAGACCACTCGGCCATCCTGGCTTGATATTAATATTTTACTTAATTACTTAACTCAATGTTATGAATGCTCAGTTTTGATTTGATTCTGGCATATTTGAGGTTAGACTTATACTTATCTTTTCTCATTTCTCTCTTTATCTTTATAATCGAATTTTTATGGTGTTTACATACATGGAAAGAAAGAAATATTGAATTATTGATGTTGTGATTGAATTTGTGAAAATTATACGACATGGACATAGGGTGGTGAATTGACAAAAAACCCAACTAAGTGACACATAGATGAAGGTTATAATGATATGGATGACCAACTAGAAGATATTATCAATGATATTAGAGAAGATTCTTTTAAGAGAACCCATATGTATGACACTTTATGTAGTGACAAGGAAAAGATATTATATCTGGGGTTCACAATTTTTTCACGATTGTTAGCGGTGTACATATTGTTTGATCTGAAGGAAAATAGTGCGTGGGTGTTTACCAATGATTTCTGATAAACAAACGCTAGTCTTCCAATATATATGTATTTTTGGTAACTTACAGGATCGACTAGATTGATCCTAGGACATGTGTCTCAAGAACTATCATTACGGTGATTTGACTCATGGTTAAGTTTGTTTCTGGTTTAAGAACAGCGAAAAGTGTTTTGAAAACAATTCTAAACGAAATTTATGACTTTATGAATAAAGAGTAAATGACGATGACTTTGTAGGAAAGGGTTTTTTAAAGATAACGAAAGTACTTGGAAAAGGTGAAAATGACTTGAAGTCGCTAGGCTTTGCTTTCTTGCTATTGTTCTTTTAATTAGGCATGAATATACCATGATATTTAGTGCCTCTAAAGTACTTCAAAATTCTTTTGGTTGCTAGTAGGTGACATGTTCTAGGTTTCTCCATCAACCTACTTAGCAAGCCAACACTTTGACAAATATCTAGTTTTGTGTTACATAGATACCTTAGTGAGTCAATGATTTTTTTATATAAGGTTGTATCTACAAGCTCATCTTTTATTTCATTCTTTAATTTATTAATGTTTCCATATGAGTGATTGCAGGATTGAAATTACTCATTTTGAATTTCTTCAAATTGTTTTATGCATATTTCTTATGATGCAAGAAAACTCAACCTTTTGTATTCACAGATTAAATTCCTAGGAAGTAAGCCAAGCCCCTTATATAAGGTTGTATCTCGAAGCTCATCTTTTATTTCATTATTTAATTTATTAATGTTTCCATATGAGTGATTGCAGGATTGTAATTACTCATTTTGAATTTCTTCAAATTGTTTAATGCATATTTCTTATGATGCAAGATATCTCAACCTTTTGTATTCACATATTAAATTCCTAGGAAGTAAGCCAAGTCCCCTAGGTCAGAAATTTCAAACTCACTCTTCATGCTAGATTTGAATCTTATTATTTCAATTTCATTTTATTATGTGACCAATAAATTATCTATATATATGCATGGTATGATCTGATCTTGCCCATTTGATCCCTTTACATATACTACATGTTCTCATGTGTATTTTTTTAATCCTATATTGATGAGAAAATTGTTTATTCATCTGTTCCATGCTCTAGATGCATATTTCAATCCATATACAACCTTTTTTTAGCATATACACCTTCTCTTCTTTCCCTTTGATCTCAAATTTAGTGGTTGTTTGATATAAACCTCCTTCTTTAATGGCCCATTCAAAATAGTAGACTTTATATCGGTAGAGATTGATGTTCCCCATCCAGCAGATACAGAAGTGCCCCATACTTCTGAGGCAGAGGCAACATATACTATACAGGTTACTCTTGAGATAATTATTAAGGAACCAACTACTAAGGAGACTATTACTGATGATAGGTAGGTTACTCCTCCTATTGATACATATGTCACTACTCCTCGTGAGACAGCTCCTTCTTCGCAAGACTTGGCTGTACTGCTGAATTTTTCACTCATGGACGAAATATCCGGTAACTTCTGGGTGTTTTTAAAAAATGGGTACTTATCAAAATTCTAGATATTTTGATAATTCCATGCTTCAATTTTTACAAGGGTAAAATGGGTATTAGTGAAATATTGTGGGTCCCAAGTATAATGAAAATTCAAAATGTTTATATAAGGTTGTATCTCGAAGCTCATCTTTTATTTCATTATTTAATTTATTAATGTTTCCATATGAGTGATTGCAGGATTGTAATTACTCATTTTGAATTTCTTCAAATTGTTTAATGCATATTTCTTATGATGCAAGATATCTCAACCTTTTGTATTCACAGATTAAATTCCTAGGAAGTAAGCCAAGTCCCCTAGGTCAGAAATTTCAAACTCACTCATCATGCTAGATTTGAATCTTATTATTTCAATTTCATTTTATTATGTGACCAATAAATTATCTATATATATGCATGGTATGATCTGATCTTGCCCATTTGATCCCTTTACATATACTACATGTTCTGATGTTCATTTTTTTAATCCTATATTGATGAGAAAATTGTTTACTCATTTGTTCCATGCTCTAGATGCATATTCAATCCATATACAACCTTTTTTTAATATATACACCTTCTCTTATTTCTCTTTGATCTCAAATTTAGTGGTTGTTATATATAAACCTCCTTCTTTAATGGCCCATTCAAAATAGTAGACTTTATATCGGTAGAGACTGATGTTCCTCATCTAGCAGATACAGAAATGCCCCATACTTCTGAGGCAGAGGCAACATATACTATAAAGGTTACTCTTGAGATAATTATTAAGGAACCAACTACTAAGAAGCCTATTACTGATGATAGGTACTCCTCCTATTGAGACATATGTCACTGCCGGGTGTTTTCAAAAAACGGTTACTTATCAAAATTCTAGATATTTTGAAAATTCCATGCTTCAATTTTTACAAGGGTAACATGGGTATTAATGAAATATGGTGGGTCCCAAGTATAATTTGGGGGTGGTAGGAAAAAACCTCGAGATTTTATTTAATGGGGCCATAAATAAATTTCCTAAGCATCAAGTTTTGAAGATAATAAATTGGAAAAACAATACATTTTTGTCAGAAGTGGGATTTGAACCCACGCCCTCTCACAAAGACCAGAACTTGAGTCTGGCGCCTTAGACCACTCGGCCATCCTGGCTTGATATTAATATTTTACTTAATTACTTAACTCAATGTTATGAATGCTCAGTTTTGATTTGATTCTGCCATATTTGAGGTTAGACTTATACTTATCTTTTCTCATTTCTCTCTTTATCTTTATAATCGAATTTTTGTGGTGTTTACAGACATGGAAAGAAAGAAATATTGAATTATCGATGTTGTGATTGAATTTGTGAAAATTATACGACATGGACATAGGGTGGTGAAGTGACAAAAAACCCAACTAAGTGACACATAGATGAAGGTTATAATGATATGGATGACCAACTAGAAGATATTATCAATGATATTAGAGAAGATTCTTTTAAGAGAACCCATATGTATGACACTTTATGTAGTGACAAGGAAAAGATGTTATATCTGGGGTTCACAATTTTTTCACGATTGTTAGCGGTGTACATATTGTTTGATCTGAAGGAAAATAGTGCGTGGGTGTTTACCAATGATTTCTGATAAACAAACGCTAGTCTTCCAATATATATGTATTTTTGGTAACTTACAGGATCGACTAGATTGATCCTAGGACATGTGTCTCAAGAACTATCATTACGGTGATTTGACTCATGGTTAAGTTTGTTTCTGGTTTAAGAACAGCGAAAAGTGTTTTGAAAACAATTCTAAACGAAATTTATGACTTTATGAATAAAGAGTAAATGACGATGACTTTGTAGGAAAGGGTTTTTTAAAGATAACGAAAGTACTTGGAAAAGGTGAAAATGACTTGAAGTCGCTAGGCTTTGCTTTCTTGCTATTGTTCTTTTAATTAGGCATGAATATACCATGATATTTAGTGCCTCTAAAGTACTTCAAAATTCTTTTGGTTGCTAGTAGGTGACATGTTCTAGGTTTCTCCATCAACCTACTTAGCAAGCCAACACTTTGACAAATATCTAGTTTTGTGTTACATAGATACCTTAGTGAGTCAATGATTTTTTTATATAAGGTTGTATCTACAAGCTCATCTTTTATTTCATTCTTTAATTTATTAATGTTTCCATATGAGTGATTGCAGGATTGAAATTACTCATTTTGAATTTCTTCAAATTGTTTTATGCATATTTCTTATGATGCAAGAAAACTCAACCTTTTGTATTCACAGATTAAATTCCTAGGAAGTAAGCCAAGCCCCTTAGGTCAGAAATTTCAAACTCACTCTTCATGCTAGATTTGAATCTTATTATTTCAATTTCATTTTATCATGTGACCAATAAATCATCTACATATATGCATGGTATGATATGATATTTCCTATTTGATCCCTTTAAATATACTACATGTTCTCATGTGTATTTTTTTAATCCTATATTGATGAGAAAATTGTTTATTCATCTGTTCCATGCTCTAGATGCATATTTCAATCCATATACAACCTTTTTTTAGCATATACACTTTATCTTCTTTCCCTTTGATCTCAAATTTAGTGGTTGTTTGATATAAACCTCCTTCTTTAATGGCCCATTCAAAATAGTAGACTTTATATCGGTAGAGATTGATGTTCCCCATCCAGCAGATACAGAAGTGCCCCATACTTCTGAGGCAGAGGCAACATATACTATACAGGTTACTCTTGAGATAATTATTAAGGAACCAACTACTAAGGAGACTATTACTGATGATAGGTAGGTTACTCCTCCTATTGATACATATGTCACTACTCCTCGTGAGACAGCTCCTTCTTCGCAAGACTTGGCTGTACTGCTGAATTTTTCACTCATGGACGAAATATCCGGTAACTTCTGCGTGTTTTAAAAAAATGGGTACTTATCAAAATTCTAGATATTTTTATAATTCCATGCTTCAATTTTTACAAGGGTAACATGGGTATTAGTGAAATATTGTGGGTCCCAAGTATAATGAAAATTCAAAATGTTTATATAAGGTTGTATCTCGAAGCTCATCTTTTATTTCATTATTTAATTTATTAATGTTTCCATATGAGTGATTGCAGGATTGTAATTACTCATTTTGAATTTCTTCAAATTGTTTAATGCATATTTCTTATGATGCAAGATATCTCAACCTTTTGTATTCATAGATTAAATTCCTAGGAAGTAAGCCAAGTCCCCTAGGTCAGAAATTTCAAACTCACACTTCATGCTAGATTTGAATCTTATTATTTCAATTTCATTTTATTATGTGACCAATAAATTATCTATATATATGCATGGTATGATCTGATCTTGCCCATTTGATCCCTTTACATATACTACATGTTCTGATGTTCATTTTTTTAATCCTATATTGATGAGAAAATTGTTTACTCATTTGTTCCATGCTCTAGATGCATATTCAATCCATATACAACCTTTTTTTAGTATATACACCTTCTCTTATTTCCCTTTGATCTCAAATTTAGTGGTTGTTATATATAAACCTCCTTCTTTAATGGCCCATTCAAAATAGTAGACTTTATATCGGTAGAGACTGATGTTCCTCATCTAGCAGATACAGAAATGCCCCATACTTCTGAGGCAGAGGCAACATATACTATAAAGGTTACTCTTGAGATAATTATTAAGGAACCAACTACTAAGAAGCCTATTACTGATGATAGGTACTCCTCCTATTGAGACATATGTCACTGCCGGGTGTTTTAAAAAAACGGTTACTTATCAAAATTCTAGATATTTTGAAAATTCCATGCTTCAATTTTTACAAGGGTAACATGGGTATTAATGAAATATGGTGGGTCCCAAGTATAATTTGGGGGTGGTAGGAAAAAACCTCGAGATTTTATTTAATGGGGCCATAAATAAATTTCCTAAGCATCAAGTTTTGAAGATAATAAATTGGAAAAACAATACATTTTTGTCAGAAGTGGGATTTGAACCCACGCCCTCTCACGAAGACCAGAACTTGAGTCTGGCGCCTTAGACCACTCGGCCATCCTGGCTTGATATTAATATTTTACTTAATTACTTAACTCAATGTTATGAATGCTCAGTTTTGATTTGATTCTGCCATATTTGAGGTTAGACTTATACTTATCTTTTCTCATTTCTCTCTTTATCTTTATAATCGAATTTTTGTGGTGTTTACAGACATGGAAAGAAAGAAATATTGAATTATCGATGTTGTGATTGAATTTGTGAAAATTATACGACATGGACATAGGGTGGTGAAGTGACAAAAAACCCAACTAAGTGACACATAGATGAAGGTTATAATGATATGGATGACCAACTAGAAGATATTATCAATGATATTAGAGAAGATTCTTTTAAGAGAACCCATATGTATGACACTTTATGTAGTGACAAGGAAAAGATGTTATATCTGGGGTTCACAATTTTTTCACGATTGTTAGCGGTGTACATATTGTTTGATCTGAAGGAAAATAGTGCGTGGGTGTTTACCAATGATTTCTGATAAACAAACGCTAGTCTTCCAATATATATGTATTTTTGGTAACTTACAGGATCGACTAGATTGATCCTAGGACATGTGTCTCAAGAACTATCATTACGGTGATTTGACTCATGGTTAAGTTTGTTTCTGGTTTAAGAACAGCGAAAAGTGTTTTGAAAACAATTCTAAACGAAATTTATGACTTTATGAATAAAGAGTAAATGACGATGACTTTGTAGGAAAGGGTTTTTTAAAGATAACGAAAGTACTTGGAAAAGGTGAAAATGACTTGAAGTCGCTAGGCTTTGCTTTCTTGCTATTGTTCTTTTAATTAGGCATGAATATACCATGATATTTAGTGCCTCTAAAGTACTTCAAAATTCTTTTGGTTGCTAGTAGGTGACATGTTCTAGGTTTCTCCATCAACCTACTTAGCAAGCCAACACTTTGACAAATATCTAGTTTTGTGTTACATAGATACCTTAGTGAGTCAATGATTTTTTTATATAAGGTTGTATCTACAAGCTCATCTTTTATTTCATTCTTTAATTTATTAATGTTTCCATATGAGTGATTGCAGGATTGAAATTACTCATTTTGAATTTCTTCAAATTGTTTTATGCATATTTCTTATGATGCAAGAAAACTCAACCTTTTGTATTCACAGATTAAATTCCTAGGAAGTAAGCCAAGCCCCTTAGGTCAGAAATTTCAAACTCACTCTTCATGCTAGATTTGAATCTTATTATTTCAATTTCATTTTATCATGTGACCAATAAATCATCTACATATATGCATGGTATGATATGATATTTCCTATTTGATCCCTTTAAATATACTACATGTTCTCATGTGTATTTTTTTAATCCTATATTGATGAGAAAATTGTTTATTCATCTGTTCCATGCTCTAGATGCATATTTCAATCCATATACAACCTTTTTTTAGCATATACACCTTATCTTCTTTCCCTTTGATCTCAAATTTAGTGGTTGTTTGATATAAACCTCCTTCTTTAATGGCCCATTCAAAATAGTAGACTTTATATCGGTAGAGATTGATGTTCCCCATCCAGCAGATACAGAAGTGCCCCATACTTCTGAGGCAGAGGCAACATATACTATACAGGTTACTCTTGAGATAATTATTAAGGAACCAACTACTAAGGAGACTATTACTGATGATAGGTAGGTTACTCCTCCTATTGATACATATGTCACTACTCCTCGTGAGACAGCTCCTTCTTCGCAAGACTTGGCTGTACTGCTGAATTTTTCACTCATGGACGAAATATCCGGTAACTTCTGCGTGTTTTAAAAAAATGGGTACTTATCAAAATTCTAGATATTTTATAATTCCATGCTTCAATTTTTACAAGGGTAACATGGGTATTAGTGAAATATTGTGGGTCCCAAGTATAATGAAAATTCAAAATGTTTATATAAGGTTGTATCTCGAAGCTCATCTTTTATTTCATTATTTAATTTATTAATGTTTCCATATGAGTGATTGCAGGATTGTAATTACTCATTTTGAATTTCTTCAAATTGTTTAATGCATATTTCTTATGATGCAAGATATCTCAACCTTTTGTATTCATAGATTAAATTCCTAGGAAGTAAGCCAAGTCCCCTAGGTCAGAAATTTCAAACTCACACTTCATGCTAGATTTGAATCTTATTATTTCAATTTCATTTTATTATGTGACCAATAAATTATCTATATATATGCATGGTATGATCTGATCTTGCCCATTTGATCCCTTTACATATACTACATGTTCTGATGTTCATTTTTTTAATCCTATATTGATGAGAAAATTGTTTACTCATTTGTTCCATGCTCTAGATGCATATTCAATCCATATACAACCTTTTTTTAGTATATACACCTTCTCTTATTTCCCTTTGATCTCAAATTTAGTGGTTGTTTTGATATAAACCTCCTTCTTTAATGGCCCATTCAAAATAGTAGACTTTATATCGGTAGAGATTGATGTTCCTCATCTAGCAGATACAGAAGTGCCCCATACTTTTGAGGCAGAGGTCACATATACTATAAAGGTTACTCTTGAGATAATTATTAAGGAACCAACTACTAAGAAGCCTATTACTGATGATAGGTACTCCTCCTATTGAGACATATGTCACTGCTCCTCATGAGACAGCTCCTTCTTCGTCAAAGTTTTCACTCATGGACGAAATATCCAGTAACTTCCAGGTGTTTTAAAAAAGCGGTATAAATTTCCTAAACATCAAGTTTTGAAGATAATAAATTGGAAAAACAATACATTTTTGTCAGAAGTGGGATTTGAACCCACGCCCTCTCACGAAGACCAGAACTTGAGTCTGGCGCCTTAGACCACTCGGCCATCCTGGCTTGATATTAATATTTTACTTAATTACTTAACTCAATGTTATGAATGCTCAGTTTTGATTTGATTCTGGCATATTTGAGGTTAGACTTATACTTATCTTTTCTCATTTCTCTCTTTATCTTTATAATCGAATTTTTGTGGTGTTTACAGACATGGAAAGAAAGAAATATTGAATTATCGATGTTGTGATTGAATTTGTGAAAATTATACGACATGGACATAGGGTGGTGAAGTGACAAAAAACCCAACTAAGTGACACATAGATGAAGGTTATAATGATATGGATGACCAACTAGAAGATATTATCAATGATATTAGAGAAGATTCTTTTAAGAGAACCCATATGTATGACACTTTATGTAGTGACAAGGAAAAGATGTTATATCTGGGGTTCACAATTTTTTCACGATTGTTAGCGGTGTACATATTGTTTGATCTGAAGGAAAATAGTGCGTGGGTGTTTACCAATGATTTCTGATAAACAAACGCTAGTCTTCCAATATATATGTATTTTTGGTAACTTACAGGATCGACTAGATTGATCCTAGGACATGTGTCTCAAGAACTATCATTACGGTGATTTGACTCATGGTTAAGTTTGTTTCTGGTTTAAGAACAGCGAAAAGTGTTTTGAAAACAATTCTAAACGAAATTTATGACTTTATGAATAAAGAGTAAATGACGATGACTTTGTAGGAAAGGGTTTTTTAAAGATAACGAAAGTACTTGGAAAAGGTGAAAATGACTTGAAGTCGCTAGGCTTTGCTTTCTTGCTACTGTTCTTTTAATTAGGCATGAATATTCCATGATATTTAGTGCCTCTAAAGTACTTCAAAATTCTTTTGGTTGCTAGTAGGTGACATGTTCTAAGTTTCTCCATCAACCTACTTAGCAAGCCAACACTTTGACAAATATCTAGTTTTGTGTTACATAGATACCTTAGTGAGTCAATGATTTTTTTATATAAGGTTGTATCTACAAGCTCATCTTTTATTTCATTCTTTAATTTATTAATGTTTCCATATGAGTGATTGCAGGATTGAAATTACTCATTTTGAATTTCTTCAAATTGTTTTATGCATATTTCTTATGATGCAAGAAAACTCAACCTTTTGTATTCACAGATTATATTCCTAGGAAGTAAGCCAAGCCCCTTAGGTCAGAAAATTCAAACTCACTCTTCATGCTAGATTTGAATCTTATTATTTCAATTTCATTTTATCATGTGACCAATAAATCATCTACATATATGCATGGTATGATATGATATTTCCTATTTGATCCCTTTAAATATACTACATGTTCTCATGTGTATTTTTTTAATCCTATATTGATGAGAAAATTGTTTATTCATTTGTTCCATGCTCTAGATGCATATTTCAATCCATATACAACCTTTTTTTAGCATATACACCTTCTCTTCTTTCCCTTTGATCTCAAATTTAGTGGTTGTTTGATATAAACCTCCTTCTTTAATGGCCCATTCAAAATAGTAGACTTTATATCGGTAGAGATTGATGTTCCCCATCCAGCAGATACAGAAGTGCCCCATACTTCTGAGGCAGAGGCAACATATACTATACAGGTTACTCTTGAGATAATTATTAAGGAACCAACTACTAAGGAGACTATTACTGATGATAGGTAGGTTACTCCTCCTATTGATACATATGTCACTACTCCTCGTGAGACAGCTCCTTCTTCGCCGGACTTGGCTGTACTGCTGAATTTTTCACTCATGGACGAAATATCCGGTAACTTCTCGGTGTTTTAAAAAAATGGGTACTTATCAAAATTCTAGATATTTTGAAAATTCCATGCTTCAATTTTTACAAGGGTAACATGGGTATTAGTGAAATATTGTGGGTCCCAAGTATAATGAAAATTCAAAATATTTATATAAGGTTGTATCTCGAAGCTCATCTTTTATTTCATTATTTAATTTATTAATGTTTCCATATGAGTGATTGCAGGATTGTAATTACTCATTTTGAATTTCTTCAAATTGTTTAATGCATATTTCTTATGATGCAAGATATCTCAACCTTTTGTATTCACAAGTTAAATTCCTAGGAAGTAAGCCAAGTCCCCTAGGTCAGAAATTTCAAACTCACTCTTCATGCTAGATTTGAATCTTATTATTTCAATTTCATTTTATTATGTGACCAATAAATTATCTATATATATGCATGGTATGATATGATCTTGCCCATTTGATCCCTTTACATATACTACATGTTCTGATGTTCATTTTTTTAATCCTATATTGATGAGAAAATTGTTTACTCATTTGTTCCATGCTATAGATGCATATTCAATCCATATACAACCTTTTTTTAGTATATACACCTTCTCTTATTTCCCTTTGATCTCAAATTTAGTGGTTGTTTGATATAAACCTCCTTCTTTAATGGCCCGTTCAAAATAGTAGACTTTATATCGGTAGAGACTGATGTTCCTCATCTAGCAGATACAGGAGTGCCCCATACTTCTGAGGCAGAGGCAACATATACTATAAAGGTTACTCTTGAGATAATTATTAAGGAACCAACTACTAAGAAGCCTATTACTGATGATAGGTACTCCTCCTATTGAGACATATGTCACTGCTCCTCATGAGACAGCTCCTTCTTCGTCAAACTTTTCACTCATGGACGAAATATAGATATTTTGAAAATTCCATGCTTCAATTTTTACAAGGGTAACATGGGTATTAATGAAATATGGTGGGTCCCAAGTATAATTTGGGGGTGGTAGGAAAAAACCTCGAGATTTTATTTAATGGGGCCATAAATAAATTTCCTAAGCATCAAGTTTTGAAGATAATAAATTGGAAAAACAATACATTTTTGTCAAAAGTGGGATTTGAACCCACGCCCTCTCACAAAGACCAGAACTTGAGTCTGGCGCCTTAGACCACTCGGCCATCCTGGCTTGATATTAATATTTTACTTAATTACTTAACTCAATGTTATGAATGCTCAGTTTTGATTTGATTCTGGCATATTTGAGGTTAGACTTATACTTATCTTTTCTCATTTCTCTCTTTATCTTTATAATCGAATTTTTGTGGTGTTTACAGACATGGAAAGAAAGAAATATTGAATTATCGATGTTGTGATTGAATTTGTGAAAATTATACGACATGGACATAGGGTGGTGAAGTGACAAAAAACCCAACTAAGTGACACATAGATGAAGGTTATAATGATATGGATGACCAACTAGAAGATATTATCAATGATATTAGAGAAGATTCTTTTAAGAGAACCCATATGTATGACAATTTATGTAGTGACAAGGAAAAGATGTTATATCTGGGGTTCACAATTTTTTCACGATTGTTAGCGGTGTACATATTGTTTGATCTGAAGGAAAATAGTGCGTGGGTGTTTACCAATGATTTCTGATAAACAAACGCTAGTCTTCCAATATATATGTATTTTTGGTAACTTACAGGATCGACTAGATTGATCCTAGGACATGTGTCTCAAGAACTATCATTACGGTGATTTGACTCATGGTTAAGTTTGTTTCTGGTTTAAGAACAGCGAAAAGTGTTTTGAAAACAATTCTAAACGAAATTTATGACTTTATGAATAAAGAGTAAATGACGATGACTTTGTAGGAAAGGGTTTTTGAAAGATAACGAAAGTACTTGGAAAAGGTGAAAATGACTTGAAGTCGCTAGGCTTTGCTTTCTTGCTACTGTTCTTTTAATTAGGCATGAATATTCCATGATATTTAGTGCCTCTAAAGTACTTCAAAATTCTTTTGGTTGCTAGTAGGTGACATGTTCTAAGTTTCTCCATCAACCTACTTAGCAAGCCAACACTTTGACAAATATCTAGTTTTGTGTTACATAGATACCTTAGTGAGTCAATGATTTTTTTATATAAGGTTGTATCTACAAGCTCATCTTTTATTTCATTCTTTAATTTATTAATGTTTCCATATGAGTGATTGCAGGATTGAAATTACTCATTTTGAATTTCTTCAAATTGTTTTATGCATATTTCTTATGATGCAAGAAAACTCAACCTTTTGTATTCACAGATTAAATTCCTAGGAAGTAAGCCAAGCCCCTTAGGTCAGAAATTTCAAACTCACTCTTCATGCTAGATTTAAATCTTATTATTTCAATTTCATTTTATAATGTGACCAATAAATCATCTACATATATGCATGGTATGATATGATATTTCCTATTTGATCCCTTTAAATATACTACATGTTCTCATGTGCATTTTATTAATCCTATATTGATGAGAAAATTGTTTATTCATTTGTTCCATGCTCTAGATGCATATTTCAATCCATATACAACCTTTTTCTTTTAGCATATACACCTTCTCTTCTTTCCCTTTGATCTCAAATTTAGTGGTTGTTTGATATAAACCTCCTTCTTTAATGGCCCATTCAAAATAGTAGAGTTTATATCGGTAGAGATTGATGTTCCCCATCCAGCAGATACAGAAGTGCCCCATACTTCTGAGGCAGAGGCATCATATACTATACAGGTTACTCTTGAGATAATTATTAAGGAACCAACTACTAAGGAGACTATTACTGATGATAGGTAGGTTACTCCTCCTATTGATGCATATGTCACTACTCCTCGTGAGACAGCTCCTTCTTCGCCGGACTTGGCTGTACTGCTGAATTTTTCACTCATGGACGAAATATCCGGTAACTTCTCGGTGTTTTAAAAAAATGGGTACTTATCAAAATTCTAGATATTTTGAAAATTCCATGCTTCAATTTTTACAAGGGTAACATGGGTATTAGTGAAATATTGTGGGTCCCAAGTATAATGAAAATTCAAAATATTTATATAAGGTTGTATCTCGAAGCTCATCTTTTATTTCATTATTTAATTTATTAATGTTTCCATATGAGTGATTGCAGGATTGTAATTACTCATTTTGAATTTCTTCAAATTGTTTAATGCATATTTCTTATGATGCAAGATATCTCAACCTTTTGTATTCACATATTAAATTCCTAGGAAGTAAGCCAAGTCCCCTAGGTCAGAAATTTCAAACTCACTCTTCATGCGAGATTTGAATCTTATTATTTCAATTTCATTTTATTATGTGACCAATAAATTATCTATATATATGCATGGTATGATCTGATCTTGCCCATTTGATCCCTTTACATATACTACATGTTCTGATGTTCATTTTTTTAATCCTATATTGATGAGAAAATTGTTTACTCATTTGTTCCATGCTCTAGATGCATATTCAATCCATATACAACCTTTTTTTTAGTATATACACCTTCTCTTATTTCCCTTTGATCTCAAATTTAGTGGTTGTTTGATATAAACCTCCTTCTTTAATGGCCCGTTCAAAATAGTAGACTTTATATCGGTAGAGACTGATGTTCCTCATCTAGCAGATACAGAAGTGCCCCATACTTCTGAGGCAGAGGCAACATATACTATAAAGGTTACTCTTGAGATAATTATTAAGGAACCAACTACTAAGAAGCCTATTACTGATGATAGGTACTCCTCCTATTGAGACATATGTCACTGCTCCTCATGACACAGCTCCTTCTTCGTCAAACTTTTCACTCAAGGACGAAATATCCGGTAACTTCCTGGTGTTTTAAAAAAACGGTTACTTATCAAAATTCTAGATATTTTGAAAATTCCATGCTTCAATTTTTACAAGGGTAACATGGGTATTAATGAAATATGGTGGGTCCCAAGTATAATTTGGGGGTGGTAGGAAAAAACCTCGAGATTTTATTTAATGGGGCCATAAATAAATTTCCTAAGCATCAAGTTTTGAAGATAATAAATTGCAAAAACAATACATTTTTGTCAGAAGTGGGATTTAAACCCAGGCCCTCTCACGAAGACCAAAACTTGAGTCTGGCGCCTTAGACCACTCGGCCATCCTGACTTGATATTAATATTTTACTTAATTACTTAACTCAATGTTATGAATGCTCAGTTTTGATTTGATTCTGCCATATTTGAGGTTAGACTTATACTTATCTTTTCTCATTTCTCTCTTTATCTTTATAATCGAATTTTTGTGGTGTTTACAGACATGGAAAGAAAGAAATATTGAATTATCGATGTTGTGATTGAATTTGTGAAAATTATACGACATGGACATAGGGTGGTGAAGTGACAAAAAACCCAACTAAGTGACACATAGATGAAGGTTATAATGATATGGATGACCAACTAGAAGATATTATCAATGATATTAGAGAAGATTCTTTTAAGAGAACCCATATGTATGACACTTTATGTAGTGACAAGGAAAAGATGTTATATCTGGGGTTCACAATTTTTTCACGATTGTTAGCGGTGTACATATTGTTTGATTTGAAGGAAAATAGTGGGTGGGTGTTTACCAATGATTTCTGATAAACAAACGCTAGTCTTCCAATATATATGTATTTTTGGTAACTTACAGGATCGACTAGATTGATCCTAGGACATGTGTCTCAAGAACTATCATTACGGTGATTTGACTCATGGTTAAGTTTGTTTCTGGTTTAAGAACAACGAAAAGTGTTTTGAAAACAATTCTAAACGAAATTTATGACTTTATGAATAAAGAGTAAATGACGATGACTTTGTAGGAAAGGGTTTTTGACAGATAACGAAAGTACTTGGAAAAGGTGAAAATGACTTGAAGTCGCTAGGCATTGCTTTCTTGCTATTGTTCTTTTAATTAGGCATGAATATACCATGATATTTAGTGCCTCTAAAGTACTTCAAAATTCTTTTGGTTGCTAGTAGGTGACATGTTCTAGGTTTCTCCATCAACCTACTTAGCAAGCCAACACTTTGACAAATATCTAGTTTTGTGTTACATAGATACCTTAGTGAGTCAATGATTTTTTTATATAAGGTTGTATCTACAAGCTCATCTTTTATTTCATTCTTTAATTTATTAATGTTTCCATATGAGTGATTGCAGGATTGTAATTACTCATTTTGAATTTCTTCAAATTGTTTTATGCATATTTCTTATGATGCAAGAAAACTCAACCTTTTGTATTCACAGATTAAATTCCTAGGAAGTAAGCCAAGCCCCTTAGGTCAGAAATTTCAAACTCACTCTTCATGCTAGATTTGAATCTTATTATTTCAATTTAATTTTATCATGTGACCAATAAATCATCTACATATATGCATGGTATGATATGATATTTCCTATTTGATCCCTTTAAATATACTACATGTTCTCATGTGCATTTTATTAATCCTATATTGATGAGAAAATTGTTTATTCATCTGTTCCATGCTCTAGATGCATATTTCAATCCATATACAACCTTTTTTTAGCATATACACCTTCTCTTCTTTCCCTTTGATCTCAAATTTAGTGGTTGTTTCATATAAACCTCCTTCTTTAATGTCCCATTCAAAATAGTAGAGTTTATATCGGTAGAGATTGATGTTCCCCATCCAGCAGATACAGAAGTGCCCCATACTTCTGAGGCAGAGGCATCATATACTATACAGGTTACTCTTGAGATAATTATTAAGGAACCAACTACTAAGGAGACTATTATTGATGATAGGTAGGTTACTCCTCCTATTGATGCATATGTCACTGCTCCTAGTGACACAACTCCTTCTTCGCCAGACATGGCTGTACTGCTGAATTTTTCACTCATGGACGAAATATCCGGTAACTTCTGGGTGTTTTAAAAAAATGGGTACTTATCAAAATTCTAGATATTTTGAAAATTCCATGCTTCAATTTTTACAAGGGTAACATGGGTATTAGTGAAATATTGTGGGTTTCAAGTATAATGAAAATTCAAAATGTTTATATAAGGTTGTATCTCGAAGCTCATCTTTTATTTCATTCTTTAATTTATTAATGTTTCCATATGGGTGATTGCAGGATTGTAATTACTCATTTTGAATTTCTTCAAATTTTTTAATGCATATTTCTTATGATGCAAGATATCTCAACCTTTTGTATTCACATATTAAATTCCTAGGAAGTAAGCCAAGTCCCCTAGGTCAGAAATTTCAAACTCACTCTTCATGCTAGATTTGAATCTTATTATTTCAATTTCATTTTATTATGTGACCAATAAATTATCTATATATATATGCATGGTATGATCTGATCTTGCCCATTTGATCCCTTTACATATACTACATGTTCTGATGTTCATTTTTTTAATCCTATATTGATGAGAAAATTGTTTACTCATTTGTTCCATGCTCTAGATGCATATTCAATCCATATACAACCTTTTTTTTTAGTATATACACCTTCTCTTATTTCCCTTTGATCTCAAATTTAGTGGTTGTTTGATATAAACCTCCTTCTTTAATGGCCCATTCAAAATAGTAGACTTTATATCGGTAGAGACTGATGTTCCTCATCTAGCAGATACAGAAGTGCCCCATACTTCTGAGGCAGAGGCAACATATACTATAAAGGTTACTCTTGAGATAATTATTAAGGAACCAACTACTAAGAAGCATATTACTGATGATAGGTACTCCTCCTATTGAGACATATGTCACTGCTCCTCATGAGCCAGCTCCTTCTTCGTCAAACTTTTCACTCATGGACGAAATATCCGATAACTTCCGGGTGTTTTAAAAAAATGGTTACTTATCAAAATTATAGATATTTTGAAAATTCCATGCTTCAATTTTTACAAGGGTAACATGGGTATTAATGAAATATGGTGGGTCCCAAGTATAATTTGGGGGTGGTAGGAAAAAACCTCGAGATTTTATTTAATGGGGCCATAAATAAATTTCCTAAACATCAAGTTTTGAAGATAATAAATTGGAAAAACAATACATTTTTGTCAGAAGTGGGATTTGAACCCAGGCCCTCTCACGAAGACCAGAACTTGAGTCTGGCGCCTTAGACCACTCGGCCATCCTGACTTGATATTAATGTTATACTTAATTACTTAACTCAATGTTATGAATGCTCAGTTTTGATTTGATTCTAGCATATTTGAGGTTAGACTTATACTTAGCTTTTCTCATTTCTCTCTTTATCTTTATAATCGAATTTTTGTGGTGTTTAGAGACATGGAAAGAAAGAAATATTGAATTATCGATGTTGTGATTGAATTTGTGAAAATTATACGACATGGACATAGGGTGGTGAAGTGACAAAAAACCCAACTAAGTGACACATAGATGAAGGTTATAATGATATGGATGACCAACTAGAAGATATTATCAATGATATTAGAGAAGATTCTTTTAAGAGAACCCATATGTGTAAGACCCCAATTTTGTCCCTAAGATCCCTCATCATATCACATCATATCATATCATATCATATCATTGCCTCAAGGATCATTGTGCACCCTTGCTTCCCTCCTTGTGGGTGGGTCATCTTTTGAGAGTGGTTCTTGATCACCAAGCATGTTTTGCATTTGTATATCATTGCTTTTCATTTGTTTACTAACCCAAAAGTACAAAAATATTGTCATCTAACCTTGTTACTTGCAGATGAAGCAATCTAGGTCAAAGCAGTTACAGGCATCTATTGAGCTATAGATGGTGGCCATTCTGAAGAATTTGGGCACCATGATCATTCATCAAGAGTTCATATGAGTTGTGATATCATTTTGAATCAAGATCTCAAGTGGAAGAGGCTTGGATTTCATCTGAGCATAGCTAGGTCAGCTGAAACCCTAGAAAAGTCAACACAAGTCAACTGTGTATTTAATCATGGATTTGAAGGTGTGAGATGGTTAGAGAGGCCTCATTCATGTCCATACAAGTCTCATATAACATTTCAAACATCAACAATGAAGAATTTGAGGTCAGATGAAAAGTTTCCAAAAATAGTAAGTGACCTGTAATTTCAAACTGCCAAAAATGGAAAGGTCTTCTCCTCAAGATTACATGTCCAAGCAAGCTTCAAATGGAATTTTGTCCAACATGAAAGTTGAAGATCTTGCTCTTACCTTTCCAAAAAGTCCAAGAACATCCATTTCTCATTTGTGGTTGGCAAGTTATGATCAAATCATTGCCAAGGAATTTTGAACTTCAAGCTAGCATAACTTTTGCACCAAAAGGCCAAATCATGTGGTTCTTTTTGGAGCATTTCACTCTTGATCCCTACTATCATAATCATGCATCACATTCCATCATTTCTTATTACAAAAATATTTCATTTTTCACTTGAATTAATTTGAATTTTTGGAGGGAAAATATCCATTTGAAAAATATGCATTATTTTCACTTCAAACCAATTTCGTATGCATCAAAACAGAATTTGCAATGCATTTCCAAGCCAAATTCGCACTGTTCCATTGCCTAGCATGTGCATGAGGGTATTTTGGCCAAATTGCATAAATCATTCCATTTCACTAATTCTTGGGTTTTTCGCTAAACATGATTAGTGAACATGATTAACAGAGGGTATATATTCCTAATCCTAACAGAATTTCATAACCACAACTCACAAATTCAGATCTCAAATTTTTTCTCTCAAATTTCTCTCATTTCTTGAAAGCATTTGCATAGTTCTTGCTCTGTTCATCATCTAGCATCATCACTGAACAATTTTCAAGCCAAGAAACACCTGAATTCGTGCATATTTGGAATTGCTCAAAGTGAGAACAACAATGGTGAAGTCTTGAAATTGTAGAATCGTGCATGGCTGAGCTTCGATCTTCCTTCTAAACATCTCCATAAGCATTGTAGAAGATTCTCCAAGCATCACAAGGCCTATTTCCAGCTGGATCCGCTTCTGTTGCTACAAGAGGTCACAAACTAATTCTCATAATCTTGCTTTTTCTTATGTTAATGATATAGATCCTTTATTGCTGAGTTGATTGAGCTTTGAATCGTGTAAAACCATGCCAAAATGAGAGAGAACAGTTGATTTGAAGTTTGATGAATGATTTTTGTTTTGATCGATTCATGCTTGATGTAGTGTTTTTGGATGTGTTAATTGTTGATTCTTGTTGCCTAATGTTAGATCTATAGAATGCATGGCTTGATTTGTATTTCTGGAGAGGTTGAGAATTTTCTGGAAATTGAGGATGAAGATCATGAAGATCTTCATCGCGTTCTTCGTTTGCTGGAAATTTCCTGCGGATTTTACCGCAACCTTCATAGGCTTTCCTGCGCCTTTTCCTGCGAGTTCTTCGAGCTTACCTGCGGATTTTCGCTCCCAGCATGCATGCATGTGGCTAGGGTTTCGGTCTAAACGACTGCGTTTTGTGGTTGGCGCGCTTTCCATTTGAATTGGCGCATGCTTCGATTCCCCGCTCCATCAAAACTCCAAAATGCCTTGTATATTTTCTTTTGTATGCCTTACATGTTCATATGCCTTCATTCATGATTTTTAATTTTTTCTTTCCATTCAAAAATTCATAACTCCTAAAATAATTGTCCAATTCACATGAGATTTTTTGTGCAATGTTCCTTGTAATGTCTACTTTTTTATGGATATTTTTCCAAGATTTGTGCACGGTTGAAATTGTTTTTAGCCTAGGGTTTGTTCATGTATGTCATTCCTTGCACATTGCTTGCCATTTCTTTTATGAAATCATGATGTTTGATCCAATGAAGCTGAAAATTTACATGCATAATCTAGACACTTTGATTGATCTTTTGGTATAGAGTTTGCAATTTTTGCATTTCTGGATGTTGAGATATGATGTGATTAATGAAGGTGTGACAATGTGTGTCACACCATTTCTTATCCAACTTTCTGATTTTATTTACCTTGCCAAATAAATGCTAAATGATCTGAATTTTTGCATGATGCTACTTCCGGATGTTAGGATTAATCATGAATTTTTGTAGAATTTTTATATCCATTTCCAATTTGTTTGAGATTTTCTTTGCTGGTTGGTCATAATTGGACTTTTGTTGAGTGTTGAACTTTCATGATTTGTGAAATTCTTATGCCTTATCATATGAGCTTGAAATTTTGTACATTGATTCTAGACACATTGAAACTTGTCTTGGCTTTGGTTTGGATCATTTATCTTATGTCATTTCTGTTTTAGGATTGCCTTAAGTTGATGCACCATTTGTGGTCTTGTTTGAGCTTGTTTATGCTTACCATGACTTGATGAATTTCTTTGACTTGCTTATGCTTATCCAAATGACATAATTTTTGGTGTGCTGATCATTTGATGTGTTCTGTTTAGACATGATTTTTCTTGGAATTTATTGAGACATTCTTGATTTGATTTGCCTTGGTTCTTTCTGTTTACCTCATTGAGCTTTCAATTTGCATGCTTTGACATGATTTGTTTATGAAATGAATTTGATGAATGCTCTTGATATGAGACCAATTGGATGATGTTTTTAATTGATAAATCTTGATTCTTACCAATTTTCATGTTCTGTTTTAAATTTTTTCTCCTTCTTTGACCCTAGGCCTTGGCCTAAGGGTTTGCTTCTCATGTTTGAGTTTGTTTTCAGGTTAAGAAGCATATGGCTTTAAGGAGATTAATTCACATGGCTTGAGTTGGTTTGTTTGATTGTTATGGACTAACTTTGACTTGTTTTGTAGGTTTCTTTTAGCCCCTTTGAGTTGAGCTTGTGCTTTGCTTGATGCATTGCTTGTGTATAGTTGGCTGTCTGTTGTCTGTTGACTTTCTTTCTTGAGTTGTATACTGATTATGTTGGAATTTTTTCAGGTACCTTGGTTGCTATAGTTCATTGTTAACTTGCTTTTGCTTTGCTTGATAGCTTAAGCATTGAGGTATAACATCTCTTCTTCATGTAGTCTGGAAGACCTGGCTTGTTACTTAGCCAGGCACCTGTCTGAAGTCCTCCTTAAGAGGCAATGTTTGTGATTGTTTATCTTTGTCCCCAAGCAGGAAAAGCCCTTTTGATAAGGCAATTGGTAGATAAAAGAGATGTGTAGTCCATCTCCTACTATTCTGTGTGTCTTCCCTTTGCTCACATTACATGTTGTAGCATTGTGGATCTTAACCCAAAGATCTATAGAGTCATTAACTTGTGGAGAGAGTTCCAACTTTCTGAACTCCCACACCTTCTGATATTCAAAGCTCTCCCTGACCAGGGATAAGAGCCATGAGGCACACCCCTCATATCCTTTCATCTGCTTCACCTTAACTCTCAATGTTAAGGTTAAGAGCACCACTTACCCCATTCCAGTTGACTTTAAAGTCTAACCCTTGCTTGAGCCTAATTGCTTGTATATAGTGGGTGCTATCTGACTTGCTTGATTGATTGCTTGATTCATTTGTACATGTTTGCTTGTTTGCCTTTGTGCACTTATCATCATTAATTGTTCATTATTGCATGATCATCATTTCATATCTTTGTATCTTGTTTGAGCTTGCCCATTGAGGAATCAATTGTAAGTCCATTCATTGGCCATTGTTCCTATGATTTGGAAGGGATTGAGTGTAAGACCATTTCATTGGCCACTTATGTCCTCTTTGCTTAGTGCTTCTGTTTGTTTGTTGTGTGTGAGGATGCAATTGTAAGTCCATGTTGTTGGCATTTGTACTCCTATGATCATCCTTTGGAGGTTGGTATAAGTCCAGATAAATTGGCATCTGACATCCATGTTTTATTTTGTTTTAGGAGATTGGAATAAGTCCATTTATTGGCATCCGATATCCGTGTTTGTTTTAGGAAATTGGAATAAGTCCATTTATTGGCATCCGATATCCGTGTTTGTTTTAGGAAATTGGAATAAGTCCATTTATTGGCATCCGATATCCATGTTTGTTTTAGGAGATTGGTGTAAATCCATTGATTGGTATCCGGTATCCGTGTTGGCTTTGTGAGATTGGAATAAGTCCATTTATTGGCATCCGGTATCATTGTTTTGTTTTAGGAGATTGGTGTAAATCCATTGATTGGTATCCGGTATCCGCTTTTGTTTGTGAGATTGGTATAAGTCCATTGATGGCATCCGGTATCACCTTGCTTTTATTCGCTTACTTGCTTTGTTGCCTTATTCCAAAGGACACACTTGAATCATCTTCTATATGATTTCAAGAGGTGAACTTCTAGGAAGTTTTACACTCCTTCATCCACACCCTTTTTGTTTCAAAACCCTTTTCACTTGTTGACTTTTGAAACTTGTAAATACATAGTGTGCAAACATTCTCATGTCTTTTCAAATTAGAAACCTGGACCTTAAGTCCTTGACTTTTCAAAATCCATTTCATAACACTTCTTTGAATTGAATACTAATCATACTTTGACCATATTTTGCGAATACTCATAATCAATTAACTTCACCCATTCAATTGTTTTGTGGCTTTTTCCATTGTTGATATGTTTTCATACATTAGCCATAGGTTTTAATTACCATAGTGGTTGATGTAAATCTTACCTTATCCTTAGTGAGTTGATTGTAAGTCTTCCATACTTATTATAGGGTTAACCCCTCACTAGTATGTTGAAGCCGTCCTCGCATGGTGGATTGTTGATTCAGGTTGAGTTTTCTCCCATTGGTAATGAAGAGCCTTAGCGCTCTTGTTTTAAAATGAATTCACTCATATTTTGGAAATCTTTTAGCCGAACTACGGCGTTTTGATCCTTTACCTTTTTATGGAAAGGTACGTAGGCAACGGGTTCATCCGTTCAAACACAAAAATAATAAAATTGTACATTCTTTTCTCATCTTCCCATTCATGTTTGCACAATATGTCATAAACAAGTAAACATTTTTATACAACAAGTGTGAAAAGGGCTCCCTAGGAGTACCTAGGACGTTTTGGGTGCCTAACACCTTCCCATTGCGTAATTTACCCCTTACCCAGATTCTCTGATCTTTTCATTAGTTTTCTATGTGTAAAACTTCTTAGGCTTTTGTTCGCTTTTTAGCCAATCCTCTGGATAAATAAAAGTGCGGTGGCGACTCGATTTCTTTGTATGCTTTGCTTTTGATTTAATCAATAAATCATAAAGTGACGAATACACCGCTACAGAAAAGTGGCGACTCTGCTGGGGACAACATTAGACCTTCCCTGGTGGTTTTGCCTACTTTTCACCCTTGTTGTATGATATTTGTTTATTTGTTATTTGACATATTTTTGTACAATTTGGGATAACTGTATTGATTGTAATGTTTAAATTGCTTGATATACAATTGCTGTTTGTTTTGGTGATCTCTGTAAGATGAGTTCTATACCCGAACTCGAGTGCACTCTAGGATAGGAGAATGGCGTAGTCTTGTTGACTGGTGTGGAGTATTCCTTAGCCAGTTGACTTGCGAGTCCATTCACTTGGTGGAGGTCATGTTGGATTAATAATGTCACACAAGTTATTTGTGGTTAGGCATTATTCTTTCAATCATGTGCCTTAGAAGCCAAGGACCTTAGTTTACCAAGCCCATCTTGGCCTATTTTTAGGACGTAGTGCGGAGGTCGTTCAGATGTCAGTTCTGATGCGATTGTTACGCGATACTACACTCATAAGAGTCTCTCTTGAGAATATTCTTGGAATATGAGTATTCGTTCCTCCGATAATATCCGAGAGATGGGACGATGATTATGGGAACCTCTGGTAGAACATGTCTGGCAGGTTTAAACCCTAGTACACTCCCTTTGGGTGGTTCTTAACCAGGACTCCATGCTCGTGACTCTCAGCAAACCCGTGATTCGTGGTTGAGTCGTTCAAATATCCTTAATATCAATGGAACTTGGGCGTCGATAAGGTGTAAACCATAATCCGCCAAAATGGATGATTGATATTAAGGATGATTGAGCCGGTTCATGTATTGTTAATATCAATGGAACTTAGGTGTTGATAAGGTGTAAACCATAATCCGCCAAAATGGATGATTGATATTAGGGATACAATGAGCTTTCCCATGACCTTTGTCTGGTGTGCTTTGCTTGATCCTTGAGTGTGATTGTTGCATTCATGCATTCATGCATTCATCTGCACTTCATGTCATCAGAAAATGAGAAAATTTTCAAGGAACTTAAAGGGTTTATTTGCAAAATTTTCAGACATGGAAAGACCAAAAAGGCATACAAAGAAGTACAGCTTTAGACAACCTGATGTGAAAGAGTTAAGGAATCTGACCTCTTATGTATTAGATCCCTTGGGTTTCAAAGCTCGCTATGGGAAGCTTCTGCCTCTGTTGACTACTCAGGTTGATGAGGGATTGATGAGTACTCTGGCTCAGTTTTATGATCCTCTGTATCACTGCTTCTCTTTTCCGGACTTCCAGTTGTTGCCTACTTTTGAGGAGTATTCTCATCTTATTGGGATCCCGATTCTGGATCAAGTGCCGTTCAGTGGCTTAGAGAGTATTCCGACTGCTCGAGAGATTGCAGACTTGTTGCACATAGATGAATCTTTGATTAAAGCTAATCTGACTACCAAAGGTGGAATTCAGGGTCTTCCTTCCGAGTTCCTCATTGCTCAAGCTACCGTGTATGGGAAGGCCATGAGTGAGGATGCTTTTGAGGCTTTATTTGTACTGCTCATCTATGGTTTGGTATTATTCCCCAACATCGACAAATTTGTGGATGTGAACGCCATTAGGATCTTCTCGGTTCTTAATCCCGTTCCGACTCTATTGGGTGATACCTATGTCTCTTTGCATCTGAGAAATGAAAAGGGTGGAGGAGTTATTGAGTGTTGTCTACCTCTGCTGTATAAGTGGTTTATTTCGCACTTACCGCAGACTGTTGCTTTCAAGGAGAACAAGGGATGTCTACGGTGGTCTCAGAGACTTATGTCTCTCACTAATGATGATATCTCTTGGTATGATCGTGTGTATGATACTGTGCAGATTATTGATTATTATGGTGAGTTCCCTAATGTGCCTCTTCTTGGTACATGTGGTGGGATCAGCTACAACCCTATCCTAGCACGTCGTCAGCTTGGGTTCCCCCTAAAGGATAAACCTCGTAACATTCTGTTAGAAGGTGTTCTTTCAGGAGGGTAAAGATCCCCAAGGCCTGAAAGCCAGATTTGTCCGCGCTTGGCGCAAGATCTGCAAGAAGACTAGGAATGAGTTGGGCCCGAAGAATTGCATTGCTTTGGAGCCGTATACCTCTTGGGTCAGACAGAGAGCTGCTGTATACCTTATGCCGTATGATCATCCAAGACCTACACCTGTGGATGTGGCTGGGCCTTCAACCCTCCCCACCCAAGATGTAGAGGAGTTGAGAGAAGAAGACCTTTCACGTGCTTGGATCCATGAAAGAGAAGAATTGCTTCATCAGCTTAAGGAGAAGGACGCTCTGATTGAGTTTCTCGAGCATCAGGTGATCGATGATCCCAATGATACTTGGACTTCTCTGCTTCCTCAGTCTTCCAAGTTCTGGAAGAGGAAGTACGATCAGCTTGCTAAGGAGAAAGCGGATATGGAAGCTGCCTATGAGAGAGATCAAGAAGCTGTGTGTTTCTCGTCTTCCAGCATCCCGAGCTTCTAGGGATCCATAGGATGTCTATTTTCCTTTTCCCTTTGTAATATGATCAAAAATGTTGTACTTCCTTGTTCAAATATATTTGACGAGATATTTTCCATATGCTATTAAATGCTTAAAAATTGAAATTTGCAAATAATACCCTAAAAGTTCATTGAAATAAAAAACAAAGCATATGAACGAGCATTGCATGCATCATTTTGCATAAGCAGGTGTCATTCTTGGTCTTCTTGTCTGTGGCCTAACTCTGTGCTCTTCATTTATTTTGAAGACAAGCTGACTCACCGGTACTATACCAGAGCCAATTCTGCCAGAGTAATGGATCAACTCGAGCAAGAGAACCGTGAATTGAAGGAAGAGGTCGCCAGACTTGGCGCTTTGATGGAGCAACTCCTTGCTGCCCAGAATCAACCTGCTCAACCTCCTGCAACTCCTCCCCAGAGGACGGTTATTTCAGAAGTTGTAGCTCCGACTGTGCCAGCTGCCAGCGCTCACTTCATGCCCAATGTTATGCCAACCGGGTTTCCGTGGGGTATGCCTCCGGGTTTCATGCCTGATATTCCTGCTCCAACTTTTGCTTCTATGCCGACATCTAGCCCGGTCCTTGCTGCTGCTCCTCCTGTCGTGCATACCATTCCTAGGGTAGACGACACCATCTATCATTCTGAGCCGTCTGAGGGCCCAAATGTTAATGAGAAGATGGAGGCCATGAATGATCAATTCCTCGAGCTGCGAAAGGAATTGAAGACTCTCAGAGGGAAATATCTGTTTGGCAAGTCTGCTGCTGAGCTTTGCCTTGTTCCCGGTGTGAAAATTCCGATCAAATTCAAAGTGCCTGACTTTGAAAAATTTAAAGGGAACACCTGCCCTCTTGCTCATCTGGTCATGTATGCCAGAAAGATGTCTACGCAAACAGATAATGATCAGCTTTTGATCCATTATTTCCAGGATAGTTTGTTCGGTGCGGCTCTTCGCTGGTATATGAGCCTGGATAGTGCAAACATCCGATCCTTCAATGATCTTGGCGAGGCCTTCGTCAAGCAGTACAAGAATAATGTCGATATGGCGCCTGACCGTGATCAACTCAGGGCCATGTCCCAGAAGGATAAAGAGACATTCAAGGAGTACGCCCAGAGGTGGCGAGAGCTGGCAGCTCAGATTACTCCTCCGCTGGAAGAGAAAGAAATGACTAAGATCTTTTTGAAGACTCTTAGCTCATTCTATTATGAGCGGATGGTTGCGAGCGCTCCCTCTGATTTCACCGAGATGGTGAACATGGGGATGCGTCTTGAGGAAGGTGTCCGTGAAGGACGATTGGCTAAAGATGAGAGCTCTTCTAAACGGTATGGGGCGTTTAAGAAGAAAGATGGGGAGGCACATGCTGTGCAATCCCATGATAAATCAAGAAGACCCTCTGTTCAGAGGAAGCCTGCACGCCGTGCAAATAATCAGCACCAGGTGGCTCATATAGCACCTGTTTTCAGGGATAAGGCTCAATATCAGCAGCCCAATCAGCATTAGCATCGGCAACCTCAGTATCAGCAGCAGCATCGTCCACAACAACAGGCTTACCAGCCTCGTGGCAGCACAACCAACCAGGCTAATTTGAATTATGATAGGAAAAAGATCAGCTTCGATCCGATTCCTATGTCATATGCTGAGCTGTATCCTTCCTTGTTGGAAAGGAAGTTGGTTACTCCCAGGGACCCTCCTGTTGTGCCCGCAAATCCTCAGTGGTGGTATAAGCCAGACCAACACTGTGTTTACCACTCCGGTGCTCCGGGTCACAACATAGAGAACTGCTTTCCGTTGAAGACTAAGGTGCAAGACCTTATGAGATGCGGCATCCTGAGCTTTGAGGACTCAGGCCCCAATGTTACAAAGAACCCATTGCCCGAGCATGGGAAATCTGTGAATATGGTCCAGGGGTGTCCTGGGAAATACAAAGTCAAATATGTTAGTCATATTAGACAGTCATTGGTCGAATTACATCGTTTGCTGTGTCAGTACAGCCATATGGAGCATGACCATGACAGATGCCGCATCTGCTCTGTTAACCGCCTGGGTTGTCGCCAAGTGCGAAGAGAGCTTCAAGAGTTATTGGACGAAGGTACCATAGAGATTCTTCAGAACCGTAATGTTGATGAAGATGAACCAGAGGTTAATGTTATTTCCCCTGTGTTCAAGCTTCCTGGGCCTGTTGTTATTCGTTATGATGGCAGCAAGCCGAAGGTCTCTCCTTCTCTAATAATCAAGCCGGCAGGCCCTGTGCCTTATTCTTCTGACCGAGCTGTGCCTTTCAGATATAACCCCGTTGCTGTTGAAGATGGGAGAGAAGTGTCGTTGCCTTCTACCTCTGTCACTAATATTGCTGATGTTAGTGGGTTGACCCGGAGTGGTCGAGTGTTCTCTGCGCCTAAGCCTCAGGCTAGGGCTGTTGCTTCTGATACTGCTGAGCGTCCGGTTGAGACGGCTGTTAATGTTCAGAATCCGGCACTTGCTGTTGCCAAACCCTCCTCTGTACAAAAGACTCCTGATTCTTCTGTTGGCCCGAGTGGCGTTGTGAATGAAGAATGTGATGAGATGCTGAGGCTCATCAAAAAGAGTGAGTACAATGTTGTAGACCAGCTTCTACAAACGCCATCCAAGATTTCCGTATTATCTTTGCTGCTGAATTTAGAACCCCATAGGGAGGCTCTGCAGAAAGTTTTGGATCTGGCTTATGTTGATCATGATGTCACCATTGAACAGTTCGACAGTATAGTTGCAAACATCACTGCCTGCAACACTTTGAGTTTCTGTGACGCTGATCTCCCTGAGGAGGGAAGAGACCACAACATGGCTTTACATATTTCTATGAACTGTAAATCTGATGCCATGTCCAACGTGCTGGTGGACACTGGATCATCTTTGAATGTATTGCCAAAAACCACACTCTCTAGATTGTCATATCAAGGTCCTCCTATGAGGCAGAGTGGTGTTGTTGTGAAGGCTTTTGATGGGTCGCGTAAGACTGTGATTGGGGAAGTTGATCTCCCAATCAAGATTGGACCAAGTGATTTCCAAGTTACCTTCCAGGTTATGGATATCCACCCATCATATAGCTGTCTCCTTGGTAGACCATGGATTCACGAGGCTGGCGCCGTGACATCCACCCTACATCAGAAGCTGAAATTTGTGAAGAATTAGAAACTGGTTGTGGTAGGGGGAGAAAAGGCTCTCCTGGTTAGCCACTTGTCTTCTTTCTCATATATTGATGCTGAGGATGAAGTTGGAACGCCTTTCCAAGCTTTATCTATTGCTGAGCCGATTGAGAAGAAGTCTCCTTCATTTGCTTCCTACCGTGATGCAAAACTGGCCATTGAATGTGGTGCAGTTGCTGGTTTAGGGAAGATGATTGAGCTGGAAGACAATAGATCCCGGGCTGGCATTGGCTATTCCTCTGGGGCATTCAATGAGCATGGGCTGTTCAAGAGTGGGGGTTTCATCCATGCTGATCAACCTGAAGAGGCTGCTGCTATCTTGGAAGAGGATGTAGAGGACTTGAGCAACTTCATCATACCTGGTGGTGTCTGTCACAATTGGGTCGCTGTAGATGTTCCTACAGTCATCCATAGATCAGAGTAATTGTTCACTTTGTTTAAAACCCTTCTCCCATGCCAAAAGGAGAAGTGATGACATTGTTGGCAGCATTTAATACAATGATATTTCAATCAATTAATGCATTGTTAAACATTTGTTTTTCCATTTGTTTTCACTTTTTGCTTTTTGCATGAAATCAGTGATCACAAAAAACCCATAAGAACAAGAATAAGAGCAACATTTTTCATCTGCATAATGATTTTCTTGTATAAATTCTAAAGTTTTTATTAACCAAAATCATTATGCAGGTTGATTCTAAAACCCATTGAACATAATGATCCAACGCCATCTCCCAATTTTGAATTCCCTGTATTCGAGGCAGAGGAAGATGATGTTGAAGGGATTCCTGATGAGATTACCCGTCTCCTTGAGCACGAGAAGAAGATCATTCAGCCGCACCTTGAAGATCTGGAAACAGTCAACTTGGGGTCTGAGGATTGTGTTCATATGGTGAAGATTGGGGCACTTCTTGAAGAGTCTGTCAAGAAGAGATTGATCAGTTTGCTACGAGAATATTCCGATATCTTCGCTTGGTCATATGAAGACATGCCGGGTCTAGATACAGATATTGTGCAACATTTCCTGCCTTTGAAGCCTGAGTGCGTGCCTGTGAAGCAGAAGCTCAGAAGAACTCATCCAGATATGGCAGTGAAGATCAAAGAGGAAGTTCAGAAGCAAATTGATGCGGGGTTTCTGGTGACTTCTACATATCCTCAATGGGTGGCCAATATTGTGCCTGTGCCTAAGAAAGACGGAAAAGTCCGTATGTGTGTTGATTACAGAGATTTGAACAAAGCTAGTCCTAAAGATGATTTTCCTCTACCACACATTGATATGTTGGTAGACAATACAGCTAAATTCAAAGTCTTTTCCTTTATGGACGGATTTTCCGGTTATAATCAGATCAAGATGGAACTCAAAGATATGGAGAAGACAACATTCATCACACCTTGGGGAACATTCTGTTATCGAGTGATGCCCTTCGGTCTGAAGAACGTCGGAGCCACGTATCAACGAGCTATGACTACCTTGTTTCATGATATGATGCACAAGGAGATAGAGGTCTATGTTGATGATATGATTGCTAAGTCCCGAACGGAAGTTGAACATGTTGAGCATTTGTTGAAGCTTTTTCAGCGTTTGAGGAAGTTTAGGCTTCGTCTGAATCCGAACAAATGTACATTTGGAGTCCGTTCCGGCAAGTTGTTGGGTTTTATTGTCAGCGAGAGAGGTATTGAAGTTGATCCTGCAAAGGTCAAAGCAATACAAGAGATGCCTGCACCCAAAACTGAGAAGCAAGTCCGAGGTTTTCTTGGCCGCTTGAACTATATTTCCAGATTTATATCCCACATGACTGCCACATGTGCACCGATATTCAAGCTCCTTCGGAAAGATCAGTCTCATGATTGGACCGAGGATTGCCAGAAAGTTTTCGACAGTATCAAGGAATATCTGTCTGAACCTCCGATCTTGTCTCCGCCTGTGGAAGGAAGACCTCTGATTATGTATCTGACTGTTCTTGAAGACTCAATGGGTTGTGTACTCGGTCAATAAGATGAATCAGGGAAGAAAGAATCTGCTATATACTACCTCAGTAAGAAGTTTACTGATTGTGAGTCTCGGTACTCTATGCTTGAGAAGACGTGATGTGCTTTATCTTGGGCTGCTAAGCGTCTACGCCAGTACATGATAAATCATACAACTTGGTTGATATCCAGAATGGATCCAATCAAGTATATTTTTGAGAAGCCTGCTTTAACTGGGAGGATTGCCCGTTGGCAGATGTTGTTGTCTGAGTATGATATTAAGTATCGAGCTCAGAAAGCTATCAAAGGTAGTATCTTGGCTGACCATTTAGCACACCAGCCGATTGAAGATCATCAGTCAGTGCAGTATGACTTCCCAGATGAGGAGATTCTGTATTTGAAAATGAAAGATTGTGATGAGCCTACACTTGATGAAGGTCCAGAACCTGGTTCCAGATGGACGATGGTGTTTGATGGCGCTGTGAATCAATATGGAAATGGAATTGGGGCAGTAATCATTACTCCTCATGGTACACATATTCCACTTACAGCAAGGCTAACTTTCAAATGCACGAATAATATGACTGAGTACGAGGCCTGCATTATGGGACTGGAAGAATGTATTGATTTGAGAATTAAGCATCTTGATGTGTATGGTGATTCGGCCCTGGTTGTCAATCAGATCAAGGGTGAATGGGAGACGAATCAGCCAGGTCTCATCCCGTATAGAGATTATGCGAGAAGGATTTCAACGTTCTTTACAGAAGTTGATTTTCATCATATTCCTCGTGAGGATAATCGGATGGCAGATGCTCTTGCTACGCTTGCTTCCATGATTGTAGTCAAGTATTGGAATGAAGTTCCCAACATTGCCGTGATGCGCTTGGATAGACCAGCTCACGTATTTGCAGTGGAAGAAGTGAATGATGACAAGCCTTGGTATTTTGATATCAAGAACTTTCTCCAAAACCAGGTCTACCCGCCTGTGGCATCTGCGAAAGATAGGAAAACTTTGAAAAGGTTGTCAGGCAGTTTCTACCTCAGTGGTGAAGTACTGTATAAGAGAAATTTTGACATGGTTTTGCTCAGATGCGTGGATAGACACGAAGCAAACCTGTTAATGACTGAGGTCCATGAGGGTTCATTTGGTACTCATTCCAATGGACATGCCATGGCTAGAAAGATGCTGAGAGCAGGCTACTATTGGCTGACAATGGAGTCTGACTGCTGCAAATATGTGAAGAAATGCCACAAGTGTCAGATTTATGCGGATAAGATTCATATTCCTCCGACACTTCTGAATGTGATTTCATCACCATGGCCTTTCTCTATGTGGGGAATTGACATGATCGGCATGATTGAACCGAAAGCGTCCAACGGACACATGTTTATTCTCGTAGAAATTGATTACTTCACCAAATGGGTTGAAGCCGCTTCGTATGCGAATGTGACTAGGCAGGTGGTTGTGAAGTTTATCAAGAACCAGCTGATTTGCCGTTATGGTGTGCCAGATAAGATCATTACTAATAATGGATCTAATCTGAATAATAAGATGATGGATGAGTTGTGCGCTGAGTTCAAGATTGCACACCATAATTCCTCTCCCTACAGACCTAAGATGAATGAGGCTGTTGAAGCTGCTAATAAGAATATCAAGAAGATTATCCAGAAGATGACAGTTACGTATAGAGATTGGCATGAGATGCTGCCATTTGCTTTGCATGGGTATCGTACATCTGTACGCACTTCAACAGGGGCAAACCCTTTCTCTCTCATTTACAGCATGGAGGCCGTTCTCCCAGTAGAGGTGGAGATCCCATCTATGAGAGTCTTGATGGAAGCCAAGTTGACTGATGCTGAATGGATTCAGAGTCGTTATGACCAACTGAATTTGATTGAAGAGAAGCGATTAACTGCCATGTGCCATGGTCAGTTATATCAGCAGAGAATGAAGAAAGCATTCGATAAGAAGGTCAAGCCTCGTGTGTTTCAAGAAGGTGACCTCGTGCTCAAGAAAGTCTTGTCTTTCGTGCCCGATTCCAGGGGCAAGTGGACTCCAAACTACGAGGGTCCATATGTTGTTAAGAGAGCCTTTTCAGGTGGTGCTTTGATGCTTACAACAATGGATGGGGAGGATTTCACTCGTCCTGTGAATTCAGATGCAGTCAAGAAATACTTTGCCTAAAAAAAAGTATATGCAAATGAAAAACAGAATAGCTCGCTAAGTTGAAAACCCGAAAGGGCGGCTTAGGCAAAAATGAGCGTCTCGGTGGAGAACCCGCAAGGGTGATCCAGGCAAAAATTAGAGACATGAAAAAAAATATATTTGCATCCCGCTAGATTGAGTACCTCACCCTGGGGCAATCTAGGCAAAAATTAGGGATTTGGTAAGTAACTGCATCCTGACAAGACTTTCTGTTCCGCAGCTGTCTTTTCGTCAGAGATTCTCGATTCGTCGACTGAAGCTTCGGATACATCGAGATTCAAATTGGTAGAGAAAGGATCATTATGTTCAATGTAGCCCTCTTCCAATATATATCACTGATTTCAAATTTGTACAGATCTATGGAGTCTTGCCATTTGCAGGCTACCATTCCATCAAATCAATTTGAGCTTTTTATCCAATTATTTGCACTCTTATTTGTTTCAATTCAACAAATGTTTTGCATGTTTTAATTGATAAAATATCATTGTTTTAAACAAATAAAATTTTCAAATTGTTGTTTTAAACAAAGTGAACATTCACAATGATGAAAGGATACTCAAGAATTTCTCAGTGCTCTCCCAAGGGTGGCATGATTTCCAGCAGGTAAGACATTTGTTCATATTCCTGGCATTGGTTGTATCCTCTCTCTCCTGCTTTGTTGTTAGGGGTTGTTCCCCAAGCAGAGCTTTTGTTGGGGTTGTTCCCCTAAGCAGGGATGTTGTTGAAGACTTCGTTTTTTCTCCAGCAGCAGTTTCTCCCTAGTGCAGTCGCTAGCAGAGTGGTGATTTCTCTCCTCAGCATGGTGGCTTTCTTTTTGAAGATTCAGTGGTTGGTGGATTGATATCCCGGTACTTTACCGCTTTCCCCAACATTGTCGCAAGCAGGGTTGTTGCTATCTTTCCTCAGCACAGCCGCTAGTGGAATCTGTGATATATCCGGGAGCAGAGCGCTTGTGGAAGATTTCGTTTGCTCCAACAGTACCCTTTTTCCCGGCCAAGTCGCCAGCGGAGTTGCTATCTCCCCATCAGTGCGCTTATCCCTTCAGCATAGTAGTGATTATGATCCTCCTCAGCAGTTGTGGATATTCTCTCCAGAAGAGTCAGCATTTAGTGGTTGATCCCCCAACTCTCTTCCATATCCCTAGTGGGTCCCTCAGTGGATTTCCCCAGTGGAGCCGTCAGCAGATTTATGGTTTGGTGGATTGTATTTGTGCAAAATCCCCAATAGGATTGGTATCCTCAACAGAATCAGGATTGTATCTGTGATATCCCCTCAGAGTCTCCGTCAGAGCTGGTATCCTCGACAGAGTTGCTTTTGTGGCAGTTTCTGCTTGTTGAAATCTCTGTTTCCCCTCTGTTTCCCCAGTTTGGTTGGTGGTCTAGCATCCAGAGATTGGGTGGATTCCCTGATTGCTTTTGATCCTCAGTAGAGTGGCTTGTTGCAGAATCTACTTGTGTGATCTGTTTTTCCTTCAATGGGTGTATTCCTGATGGAATAGCTACTTGTGTTCTCCCCAGGTAGAGTTGCTTGTGCAGAAGATTCTATATGGATGATTTGTTCTCCCTCAGTGGGTTGTTCCCTAGTGGAGTTGTGGGGAGTTTGCTTTCGTAGCAGTTCTCGCTTGTGCAATGAACTTTTGATGCTGAGGATTCCCCTGCAGATATCTCGGGATTCCTCCAGTTCCCCAACAGATTTGTCTTTGTGGCTGTTTATGCCTGTTGTGACTTTCTGTACTCCATTTGGGTTGTTGTTGATCCATTACTCAGAGATTTTGTGACTTCTGTGGTATCTCTGATCTTTTGCCTCCCCGCAGATCTTTGCTTTTCAGCATGTGGATCTCCTGCAGATTGGCTTTCCAGTTGGTTTTTCCCCTGGAAGTATAGTACCGAGTGTTTGATTCCTGGACCCTGTTTGCGTTAAATATGTCTGTTTTGTCAGCATTCATCAAACATAAATCACGCATATTCATGCATATTCATAAACATTCATATATTCATGTTGCATTTTTTGCCATATATCTCTTGTTCGTTGTCTCCTGCTATGGGTTTTATAGATCTTCAATAGATCTTCCCAAGCAGATGTCGGATGTTTAAATCTCTCCATATAGAGTCAGCCCCATAAGCAGAAAGTGTCTATTTTTCCTTCTGCAGTTCCCCACTGAGATTATCCTCGTGGATGACGGTTTCTTCCGTTTCCTCCCAACATATATATTGGGATGGATTTTCCTATTGAGTTATATCCTCATAGGACGAGTTTTGATTCAGTTTGTCTCTTCGGTTTGGTTCCGAATTGGCATATGTCAACCGTTTCTTGTGCTTCCCTGTGGAATAAATGAATGATTTGCCCAGTAACCGGCATTAATTCTTTTATCCCCAGCGGAATCTTTTTGGGCCTCTACCCTTATATCAGTAGTTGTAAGTCCTATGTTCCCTCTTCTTGGTGGAATTTGTGGTTATATACCCTTTTCCTCAGCAAGAGTTGATTTGGCCACTACCCCGTATTCGGTAGTCGTAAGTCCTATCTCTTTTCCCCTAGCAGAGGTAACCTTTGTGGTTCGATCTGATTGATGGCGGATTGTTATGATGTTGTGTTTTTTCTCCCCAGCGGAGTTTGTGCCTCGTGGTACAGGTGGATAATTGCCGGTTGCTAGCAATTTTATCTAGCCAGAGTTTTGGTTTTCTACCCCGTATTCGGTAGTTGTAAACCCTAATTTCTCCCCTTTGCAGAGTTAACCTTGTTGTTCATCCTAACCGATGATGATTACTCTTTGTGGTTATCTTCATTCGATGTTCGATGTTGATATTCCTCTTTTGCTTGTGGATAATTGCCGGTTGCTAGCAATTGTATCCCCAGCAAGTTATCTTCTGGATCATTGCCGTATGCTTGCAATGTTGTATCCTTTGAAGTCGCCAGTGGGTCCTTTCACCGTTTGCTAGTGATTTGTTCCCCGGATCATTGATCGTTTATCAATGCATCCCCAGCTAGTTCTTGTGGGTAATTGCCGGATGCTTGCAATTCATCCCCAGTTGAGTCGCTTTTCATTTACCCGTTTGCTTGGTAATGATTGTTGCTCTCTTTGATTGGTCATCATTATATACCTAGTTTGGTATCTCGATGCCTTTCTTTTCGGTCGATTTATCCTTTATTAACCCAGTAACCGGTTGTGGATAATCTTCCATGCGAGTATGTTATCCACGTTCTGACGGTAATGGATAATATATCTCATGCACTCTTCAGTCGAAGCCTTGTGTGTTTCCCCGGTCGAGTAAGATTCGTTATTTCCCTTTGTGGAACCGAATATTTGTTGTTGGATAATTGCCGGATGCTTGCAATTTATCCCCTTTGAGTTGTCTTTCGTTTACCCGTATGCTTGGTATCGATTGTCTCTCTTTTTGGTTGATCACCTATTATATGCCCTAACCGGTATCTCTGGTGTTTCTTCCTTTTCGAGTATATTGTTCACGTTCTGACGGTAATGAATAATATATCTCTTTCACTCTTTGGTTGGAATCCTTTGTTGATCTTCCCCAGTAGAGTAAGATTCGTATTCTTTGTAGAATCGAATATCCATCCTTTAACCAGTTTGTGTTTTGGATGATGAGTGTTTTGGCAGTAAAAACCAATCCACGTTTTCGGTAGGTCACCTATTATATACCCAGTAACCGGTATCCCTGGTGTTTCTTACCATGCGAGTGTATTATCTACGTTCTGACGGTAGTAGATAATACATCTCATGCGAGTATTCTATCCACGTTCCGACGGTAATGGATATTATATCTCATGCACTCTTTGGGTTTGTGTCCCCAGTTGAGTAAGATTCGTTTTCCCGTTGTGGACTCGAATGTCCATCCTGTAAGTCGATTTGCTTTTTCAAGCCCTCCTTTCGGATGATGAGTGTTTTGGCATATATACCAATTCACGTTTTGGTCGGTCACCTATTATATACTTTGGTATCCTTGGTGTTCCTTCCTTTCTGCTCCCTATTATGACCTTGGTCCCCTGTGGAGTCAGATTTTCCTGAGTTGATGTACCTTTTTTAGGTCTGTCTCAGATGTGTTGGTTGATTGATATCTCTCACCCTTGTACCGGTCTTAGATATTCATTCTTCCGGAGTTTGTTACCCTTATACCGGTAACATCTCATCTTGTTGCTTTTCCCCAGGAGAGTCTCTTTGTTAGAACTTTCCCGGTGGAGTTATTGTGGTGATTTTTACCCTTTTGCTGTATTGGCGTTTTCCCCAATACATGCATTTTTTCCGGCAGGGAGGTTCTTTGTGAATCTTTTTCCTGGTCCGAGTCCGGATTTTCATCCAAAGTATCCCTTGTGGATAGTTTGAGTCAACTTGTGTCTTTCCATATGGATGTATCGTCCTTTGGAAACCCCCTGATCCCCAGTTTGAGTCCTTTACTTCCCCAGTAAAGTCTCTAGTCTGTTTTCTGTTTTCCCTAACTCAGAGTCGTGTCCTGCTCACGCGTTTCTTTTTCTTTCTATCCCCAATAAGAGTCCTCATGAGAGTCTTGTTAGAGTCTCTGTTCCTGGTGGGTGTATTACTCCGACGGATCGTCTTTTCTTCTGTGTGAACCATATCCGCACATAGTTTGTGTCTTTTACATGCATACATCTGCATCATGAGGTCTCTTAGGGACCAAAATTTGTTTCATTACTGTTATTTAAGCCCATTCTACCGCGTCGAGATGAAGATTTCTAAAATTCACTTCTCCGGCTAGAATGACCTTAAATAGGGGCATCTGTAAGACCCCAATTTTGTCCCTAAGATCCCTCATCATATCACATCATATCATATCATATCATATCATTGCCTCAAGGATCATTGTGCACCCTTGCTTCCCTCCTTGTGGGTGGGTCATCTTTTGAGAGTGGTTCTTGATCACCAAGCATGTTTTGCATTTGTATATCATTGCTTTTCATTTGTTTACTAACCCAAAAGTACAAAAATATTGTCATCTAACCTTGTTACTTGCAGATGAAGCAATCTAGGTCAAAGCAGTTACAGGCATCTATTGAGCTATAGATGGTGGCCATTCTGAAGAATTTGGGCACCATGATCATTCATCAAGAGTTCATATGAGTTGTGATATCATTTTGAATCAAGATCTCAAGTGGAAGAGGCTTGGATTTCATCTGAGCATAGCTAGGTCAGCTGAAACCCTAGAAAAGTCAACACAAGTCAACTGTGTATTTAATCATGGATTTGAAGGTGTGAGATGGTTAGAGAGGCCTCATTCATGTCCATACAAGTCTCATATAACATTTCAAACATCAACAATGAAGAATTTGAGGTCAGATGAAAAGTTTCCAAAAATAGTAAGTGACCTGTAATTTCAAACTGCCAAAAATGGAAAGGTATTCTCCTCAAGATTACATGTCCAAGCAAGCTTCAAATGGAATTTTGTCCAACATGAAAGTTGAAGATCTTGCTCTTACCTTTCCAAAAAGTCCAAGAACATCCATTTCTCATTTGTGGTTGGCAAGTTATGATCAAATCATTGCCAAGGAATTTTGAACTTCAAGCTAGCATAACTTTTGCACCAAAAGGCCAAATCATGTGGTTCTTTTTGGAGCATTTCACTCTTGATCCCTACTATCATAATCATGCATCACATTCCATCATTTCTCATTACAAAAATATTTCATTTTTCACTTGAATTAATTTGAATTTTTGGAGGGAAAATATCCATTTGAAAAATATGCATTATTTTCACTTCAAACCAATTTCATATGCATCAAAACAGAATTTGCAATGCATTTCCAAGCCAAATTCGCACTGTTCCATTGCCTAGCATGTGCATGAGGGTATTTTGGCCAAATTGCATAAATCATTCCATTTCACTAATTCTTGGGTTTTTGGCTAAACATGATTAGTGAACATGATTAACAGAGGGTATATATTCCTAATCCTAACAGAATTTCATAACCACAATTCACAAATTCAGATCTCAAATTTTTTCTCTCAAATTTCTCTCATTTCTTGAAAGCATTTGCATAGTTCTTGCTCTGTTCATCATCTAGCATCATCATTGAACAATTTTCAAGCCAAGAAACACCTGAATTCGTGCATATTTGGAATTGCTCAAAGTGAGAACAACAATGGTGAAGTCTTGAAACTGTAGAATCGTGCATGGCTGAGCTTCGATCTTCCTTCTAAACATCTCCATAAGCATTGTAGAAGATTCTCCAAGCATCACAAGGCCTATTTCCAGCTGGATCCGCTTCTGTTGCTACAAGAGGTCACAAACTAATTCTCATAATCTTGCTTTTTCTTATGTTAATGATATAGATCCTTTATTGCTGAGTTGATTGAGCTTTGAATCGTGTAAAACCATGCCAAAATGAGAGAGAACGGTTGATTTGAAGTTTGATGAATGATTTTTGTTTTGATCGATTCATGCTTGATGTAGTGTTTTTGGATGTGTTAATTGTTGATTCTTGTTGCCTAATGTTAGATCTATAGAATGCATGGCTTGATTTGTATTTCTGGAGAGGTTGAGAATTTTCTGGAAATTGAGGATGAAGATCATGAAGATCTTCATCGCGTTCTTCGTTTGCTGGAAATTTCCTGCGGATTTTACCGCAACCTTCATAGGCTTTCCTGCGCCTTTTCCTGCGAGTTCTTCGAGCTTACCTGCGGATTTTCGCTCCCAGCATGCATGCATGTGGCTAGGGTTTCGGTCTAAACGACTGCGTTTTGTGGTTGGCGCGCTTTCCATTTGAATTGGCGCATGCTTCGATTCCCCGCTCCATCAAAACTCCAAAATGCCTTGTATATTTTGTCTTGTATGCCTTACATGTTCATATGCCTTCATTCATGATTTTTAATTTTTTCTTTCCATTCAAAAATTCATAACTCCTAAAATAATTGTCCAATTCACATGAGATTTTTTGTGCAATGTTCCTTGTAATGTCTACTTTTTTATGGATATTTTTCCAAGATTTGTGCACGGTTGAAATTGTTTTTAGCCTAGGGTTTGTTCATGTATGTCATTCCTTGCACATTGCTTGCCATTTCTTTTATGAAATCATGATGTTTGATCCAATGAAGCTGAAAATTTGCATGCATAATCTAGACACTTTGATTGATCTTTTGGTATAGAGTTTGCAATTTTTGCATTTCTGGATGTTGAGATATGATGTGATTAATGAAGGTGTGACAATGTGTGTCACACCATTTCTTGTCCAACTTGCTGATTTTATTTACCTTGCCAAATAAATGCTAAATGATCTGAATTTTTGCATGATGCTACTTCTGGATGTTAGGATTAATCATGATTTTTTTTAGAACTTTTAGATCCATTTCCAATTTGTTTCAGATTTTCTTTGCTGGTTGGTCATAATTGGACTTTTGTTGAGTGTTGAACTTTCATGATTTGTGAAATTCTTATGCCTTATCATATGAGCTTGAAATTTTGTACATTGATTCTAGACACATTGAAATTTGTCTTAGCTTTGGTTTGGATCATTTATCTTATGTCATTTCTGTTTTAGGATTGCCTTAAGTTGATGCACCATTTGTGGTCTTGTTTGAGCTTGTTTATGCTTACCATGACTTGATGAATTTCTTTGACTTACTTATACTTATCCAAATGACATAATTTTTGGTGTGCTGATCATTTGATGTGTTCTGTTTAGACATGATTTTTCTTGGAATTTATTGAGACTTTCTTGATTTGATTTGCCTTGGTTCTTTCTGTTTACCTCATTGAGCTTTCAATTTGCATGCTTTGACATGATTTGTTTATGAAATGAATTTGATGAATGCTCTTGACATGAGACCAATTGGATGATGTTTTTAATTGATAAATCTTGATTCTTACCAATTTTCATGTTCTGTTTTAAATTTTTTCTCCTTCTTTGACCCTAGGCCTTGGCCTAAGGGTTTGCTTCTCATGTTTGAGTTTGTTTTCAGGTTAAGAAGCATATGGCTTTAAGGAGATTAATTCACATGGCTTGAGTTGGTTTGTTTGATTGTTCTGGACTAACTTTGACTTGTTTTGTAGGTTTCTTTTAGCCCCTTTGAGTTGAGCTTGTGCTTTGCTTGATGCATTGCTTGTGTATAGTTGACTGTCTGTTGTCTGTTGACTTTCTTTCTTGAGTTGTATACTGATTATGTTGGATTGTTTTCAGGTACCTTAGTTGCTATAGTTCATTGTGAACTTGCTTTTGCTTTGCTTGATAGCTTAAGCATTGAGGTATAACATCTCTTCTTCATGTAGTCTGGAAGACCTGGCTTGTTACTTAGCCAGGCACCTGTCTGAAGTCCTCCTTAAGAGGCAATGTTTGTGATTGTTTATCTTTGTCCCCAAGCAGGAAAAGCCCTTTTGATAAGGCAATTGGTAGATAAAAGAGATGTGTAGTCCATCTCCTACTATTCTGTGTGTCTTCCCTTTGCTCACATTACATGTTGTAGCATTGTGGATCTTAAACCAAAGATCTATAGAGTCATTAACTTGTGGAGAGAGTTCCAACTTTCTGAACTCCCACACCTTCTGATATTCAAAGCTCTCCCTGACCAGGGATAAGAGCCATGAGGCACACCCCTCATATCCTTTCATCTGCTTCACCTTAACTCTCAATGTTAAGGTTAAGAGCACCACTTACCCCATTCCAGTTGACTTTAAAGTCTAACCCTTGCTTGAGCCTAATTGCTTGTATATAGTGGGTGCTATCTGACTTGCTTGATTGATTGCTTGATTCATTTGTACATGTTTTCTTGTTTGCCTTTGTGCACTTATCATCATTAATTGTTCATTATTGCATGATCATCATTTCATATCTTTGTATCTTGTTTGAGCTTGCCCATTGAGGAATCAATTGTAAGTCCATTCATTGGCCATTGTTCCTATGATTTGGAAGGGATTGAGTGTAAGACCATTTCATTGGCCACTTATGTCCTCTTTGCTTAGTGCTTCTGTTTGTTTGTTGTGTGTGAGGATGCAATTGTAAGTCCATGTTGTTGGCATTTGTACTCCTATGATCATCCTTTGGAGGTTGGTATAAGTCCAGATAAATTGGCATCTGACATCCATGTTTTATTTTGTTTTAGGAGATTGGAATAAGTCCATTTATTGGCATCCGATATCCGTGTTTGTTTTAGGAAATTGGAATAAGTCCATTTATTGGCATCCGATATCCGTGTTTGTTTTAGGAAATTGGAATAAGTCCATTTATTGGCATCCGATATCCATGTTTGTTTTAGGAGATTGGTGTAAATCCATTGATTGGTATCCGGTATCCGTGTTGGCTTTGTGAGATTGGAATAAGTCCATTTATTGGCATCCGGTATCATTGTTTTGTTTTAGGAGATTGGTGTAAATCCATTGATTGGTATCCGGTATCCGCTTTTGTTTGTGAGATTGGTATAAGTCCATTGATGGCATCCGGTATCACCTTGCTTTTATTCGCTTACTTGCTTTGTTGCCTTATTCCAAAGGACACACTTGAATCATCTTCTATATGATTTCAAGAGGTGAACTTCTAGGAAGTTTTACACTCCTTCATCCACACCCTTTTTGTTTCAAAACCCTTTTCACTTGTTGACTTTTGAAACTTGTAAATACATAGTGTGCAAACATTCTCATGTCTTTTCAAATTAGAAACCTGGACCTTAAGTCCTTGACTTTTCAAAATCCATTTCATAACACTTCTTTGAATTGAATACTAATCATACTTTGACCATATTTTGCGAATACTCATAATCAATTAACTTCACCCATTCAATTGTTTTGTGGCTTTGTCCATTGTTGATATGTTTTCATACATTAGCCATAGGTTTTAATTACCATAGTGGTTGATGTAAATCTTACCTTATCCTTAGTGAGTTGATTGTAAGTCTTCCATACTTATTATAGGGTTAACCCCTCACTAGTATGTTGAAGCCGTCCTCGCATGGTGGATTTTTGATTCAGGTTGATTTTTCTCCCATTGGTAATGAAGAGCCTTAGCGCTCTTGTTTTAAAATTAATTCACTCATATTTTGGAAATCTTTTAGCCGAACTACGGCGTTTTGATCCTTTACCTTTTTATGGAAAGGTACGTAGGCAACGGGTTCATCCGTTCAAACACAAAAATAATAAAATTGTACATTCTTTTCTCATCTTCCCATTTATGTTTGCACAATATGTCATAAACAAATAAACATTTTTATACAACAAGTGTGAAAAGGGCTCCCTAGGAGTACCTAGGACGTTTTGGGTGCCTAACACCTTCCCATTGCGTAATTTACCCCTTACCCAGATTCTCTGATCTTTTCATTAGTTTTCTATGTGTAAAACTTCTTAGGCTTTTGTTCGCTTTTTAGCCAATCCACTGGATAAATAAAAGTGCGGTGGCGACTCGATTTCTTTGTATGTGTCGCATTACGCGAAAAAACCGGCGGGAAACAAGAACAACAGAGCCGCCACCGTGCGTTATTTATCCCAAAAAAGGGAAAGGAAACGCTCAGAGTAAACCTGGAAAAAAGCATGGTCTCGCGACCAAAGAGAATGGGATCGGGAGTTGGTTATGCGAAGGGAAGGTATTAGCACCCCTACGCATCCGTCGTACTCGACGGGATCCACGCACAATAGGAAGGAAAATGGTTGCTAAAATCACTGCTGAAACACACATCAAACACTGGCTGAAAGAGACACAAGAAAACAAACAATACGGACTCGGCAGGACATCGCGTCCTGGGCCTACTTAGTCTATCAGGCATAGACATCAGAGTCAAAGTAGTTCGGACTAGGGGAAAACACATGCTCGCTAGGATGTCGCATCCTATGCATACTTATCTTCTTGAACAAAGAAGAATCAGAGCATCCGTAGCTCGGCTCACGCACACAAACAAAACCACACAGGCAAACGCGGAACCCGAATGCCAATCGCTGGACTTACATCAGCTTCCGAACCAAACACACCCACACTGGAAACCAGATGCCACTTGATGGACTTATACCGGACTCCAAGCATACAACAAGAGGATATGGAATGCCAATCGCTGGGCTTACATCCATCTCCTAACACCAACACAGGAAGAAGAAGGGTCTCGATTGCAACTAGGGCAAGAGAAAGGGAAGGTCTCAATCGCAACGAGGGCGAGAGAAAAGAGTTAGTGTTAGTTGTTAGTCAAACTCGACAAGACATCGCATCTCGTGCCTACGTATCTCATCTGGACATGAGAATCAGAGTTGCCGTAGTTCGGCTAAACTATTCATGTTGGTTTGTGTTTTTTAAGTGGACAATGTCACTACGCAATCTACCGGATGCTCGACCTTTGGAGACTTACTCACCTGTAGTAGAAGGAGTTAACGTATCCTTAAGAGGGGATAATGTTTGTTTGTGTTTTAGGAAAGCTCACGCAAGAAAGGAAGTCCTATACGAAGGAACCGTGCTACCTTAATTGACATGCAAACGAGACTACGCGGAGTCTAGCAAACCTAGGGATACAATCACACCACACAAACACATATAGCATGAAGTAAACACACCAACAAGGGGCTCAAACATCAAGGCTAGGCTTTAGTCGAGGGGTCATGTCAACCTCGACAAACAAGCCTCTGTATCAGGGTGAGGTTAGCTCTTAACCTTGACATTGAGAGTCAAGGTGAAGCCAGATGAAAGGTGAGTGAAGATTAGACTTCACAGCTCTTATCCCTGGTCAGGGAGAGCTTCAGACAATGAAGTGTGGGTCCAGAAAGTGGGAACCCTTCTACACTTATGACACTGACTCAACTGATCTTGGGTTAATGTCCACAAGGCATCAACATGTGATGTGAGCCAAGGGACGACTCAACAGAATAGCAGGAGGTGGACTACACACCTCTTGTGTCTGCCAATTGCCTTAACAAAGGTCTTTTCCTGCTTGGGGACAAAAATAAACAAGCACAAACATTGCCTCTTAAGGAGGACTTCAGACAGGTGCCTGGCCAAGTAACAGGCCAGGTCTTCCAGACTACATGGAGACAAGAGATTCTACCTCAATGTTTAAGCAAAGCAAAGCAATAGCAAGTTCACAAAGGAACTAAAGCAAGTATGGTACCTGAAATCAATCAAATACAGTCAGTATACCAATCACAAAGCCAAAACAAGCAAATAAGAATCAACAGTCAACACTATCAATCACATGTGCAAAGCACAAGCCCAAAGCAAGTGAGCTAAGCATCCTACAAAATAGAACAAGTTAGTTCATAACGATCAACCAAGCTCAATCAACTTGCATTAATCTCCTTAAAGCATTTGCTTCCTAACCTGAAAAGCAAACTCAAACATGAGAAACAAGACCACTAGGACAAGCCTAGGGTCAAAAGGAGGTGAAAACTTCAAAACAGCAAGTGAAAATTGATCAAAACCAAGATTAAACAATTGGGAATCCAATCCAAGTGGTCTCAAATTCATATCATTCATCATTATCATTTCATGAAGGAAAAGGCACAAAACATGCAATCTAGAACCTCAAAGGACCAAACAGAATGATCACGATCAAATCAATACCAAAACATTTCTATAAATCCTCAAAAAATTCATGATCAAACAGCCATTATAACATGTCAATCACACCAAATTTCAGCTCATTTGGACCAAGGGAAGCAAGTCAATGAAATTCATAATGTCAACACAAATTCAAGCAAGCTCATACATGGCATCAAAACATGCATCCACTTCAATCAATCATAAAACAGAAACCAAGCATGATAAATGAATTAGACCAAAACCAAGATGCACTTCAAAATGTCTAAATACACATGCCAAATTTCAAATCCATCCAATTAATAACCAGGATTTCACAAATCTTATAAAAACATGTCTCCCAAAAATTCACCAATTGACTAAATAGCAAAGAAAATCCCAATTAAATAGGAAATGCATTCAAAAAAATCCAGAAAAATTCACAAGCATTTTCAACATTCATAAGATCAATCATGCAAAAATCCAGCTCAATCCAAGTTCATTAAGCATTGCAAATAAAATCAAGAAGATGCACAAGGAATGGTGTCACACAAATTGTAACACCTCTAAAGATCATATCATATCTCTCAATCCAGGAAGTCAAAAATTACAAACTACATATCAAAATGACCAGGAACATGTCTAGTTTAAGCACAAAAAATTTCATGAATTTCTAATGAAGCATCATCATTTTATGGGCAAAAGAGTGAGCATGGTGCACAAAATGACATGTTCAAACAAACCCTAGCCAATAATTTTTTTTCACACGTGCACAATATTATTAAAAATAACCAAAAAATCCAGGACATGATAAGGAGAATGGCATAAAAAATTGCATCAATTTTGGATTAAAATTGGAAGAGATATGAATTTTTGATCATGGTGAAAAAATAAAAAAAGTGAATGAAGGCAAGGCATGGAATTATGTGAATCAAATGAAAAAAATAAACAAAGCCATATGAGAAAGTGCCTAAGGCCGGATTCGAACCGTGCCAAAATTCAAAGTGAAGAGCGCCTAATGAAACTCCGCGTTTCATTCAAATAGGTGGCGCAGTGTGATTGGTTACAGGGCGCGTTAAACAGAAATTTGAAAACAAAGCCAGGCAAAACGGATCTACAAGCATTCTGGACACGAATTTGAGCAAAACTCATACAGTTCATCACCAGAAATCACTCAAGAACAAACGTGCATGAAAATTGGCAAACTATACATCATTGAACGCGTCTCATCAAGCACAACAACAATCTCAATATGATTTAATCTAAATCTCAATATCCAGCACGAATCGATCAAAAGAAAATTTAACATCAAACATTAAAATCCAGATTTCTTCCTTAATATTCAATGAAAACACATGATTCGACTTGCATCGTGCTCAGCAATGAGAGATCTATCAAAGCCATAACCTAATTTTAGCAATGGTGAGATTCGAGTTCCAACCTTATGAAGATGCAGTTGCTCGATTTGATGGTTTCACGGTTCCAATTGATGAAACAGATGTGGATTGATGCTCTAGGAGATGAACGAAGTAGATCTTTTAGCTCACTTATGCTCCAGCTCCAAGAATCTTCAAAATGCCATGTGAATGCAAGGTGATGACAGTTGCGATTCTTCAAGGATTTGGCCACGATCTTGTGCAACAGATGCTCAATATCCTCTGCAAATGATGATCAATGCAAAAAGAAGCAAAAAGAACGATGCAATTTGATGAAAAAGTGAGAAAAAGCTTGAACAAAATTGAGAGAATTTGGATGAATTTTGGTTTGGATCTGAAAAAGTGATTGTGATTATTTGATTTCTGTTACAATTAAGCATATATACTCCTCTTAATCCAATTATTAATCATGATTAAGCCAAATCAAAGTGGATTAGCAAAATGCAATTTCATGTAACTTGGCCAAAATGCCTTTTTTCAATTAGAGCCAATGGAACAGTAAAAGTGCAATTGAAGCAAGTCCAAATTTCAGTTTATGATGTGTTGGAAGTGGTTTGGTATGAAAATTACATGTATTTTTCAAAAACACCTTTTTTCCCACCAAAATGCAAATTAGTTCACTTGAAAAATGCCATTTTGAGGTGTTGATTTTTGATGAAATGTGATGATGCAATATGATAGTACATGTCAAATGTGACTTGCTCAAAAAAGAATCACCCAATTTGGCCAAATGGTTCATGAGTTATGCCACTTTGAAATTCAACTTTTTCTGAAAATGATTTGATCACAACATGCCAACCACACATGAGAAATGAGTGTTCCTGGACTTTTTGGAAAGGTGAGAGCAAGATCTTCAACTTTCATGTTGGACAAAATTCCATTTGAAGCTTGTATGATGATGTAAATTTGAGGAGAAGAATTTTCCATTTTTGGTAGTTTCCAATTACAAGTCATCTGCTATTTTTGGAAACTTTTCATCTGACCTCCAATTCTTAAATCTTGATCTTTGAAATGTCAAAGGAGACTTGTATGGACATGAATGAAGCCTTTCAAACCATCTCCCACCTTCAAATCCATAAAATCAGGCACAGTTGACCACAGTTGACTTTTTAGGGTTTTAGATGAAATTCAGCTTGACTGTTGAGCTTTGATCATCCAATCTTTGTCCAAACCACTTCAAAATGATCACATAATCATATGAACTTGTTAAACCAACCCTAGGGCTTTGTTTCCTTGAGAATTGCACATGCTTGCTTGATTGACTGATTCTCCTGATCATCTTGACCTAATCTTGTTTGATGACTGGCACTTGGGCAAATGGACAAAGCAATGTTATGCAGTGGACTATGTTATGTTAATGACCTAATGTGAAATGTATGTACAAAAGGTAGGTGAAAATTTGAGGTGCTACAGCTGCCCCTATTCAATCAACTGGGAACCCGAACGGATGAGAGCAACGGCTGTCAGACTTTCAGGGTACACAGGGATTGAATACCGAAGAACCGTAGAAATTTGCACACTGCGGGGATCCACCAACGGAAATGTCCACTGGGATCTGATATTTATTACTGGGGATTTTGGTTTTTTCTTCAAAAGGGTAAAGTCACCTCCAGACATCACAGGACGATGAATGGGAACAGAAATCACAACTAGATGCCAACGGACAAATAGGAAACACTCAACGTTTACCAAGACCAACGGAGAGGTAAGTCAACTGGGGACGACCAGGAAGGGGTACAACCATATACGTCAACGGACGACATGGGAAAAACTCAGCGTTTACCAAAACCAACGGAGAGGTAAGCCAACTGGGGACGACCAGGAAAAACTCGACGTTTACCAAGACCAACGGGGAGGTAACCAGACATCAACGGACGACGGATGAACTGGGAAGACTCGACCAGACGTCAACGGATGAACGGGAGAAGCTCGACGTTTATCGACACCAACGGAGAAGGAGAAAACTCAACCAGACGCCAACGGACGAAAGGGAGAAGCTCGACGTTTATCGACACCAACGGAGAAGGAGAATCAACTGGGGACGACCAGGAAAACTCGACCAGACGTCAACGGACGAAAGGGAGAAGCTCGACGTTTATCGACACCAACGGAGAAGGAGAATCAACTAGGGACGACCTGGAAAACTCGACCAGACGTCAACGGACGAAAGGGAGAAGCCACTTCACGGAGGAAGGGTACAACAACCTGAAACCAAATAGGACGTCACTGACGACTCTACTGGGGATTCTGGCTGGGAATCAACCAGACATTAGCGAATGACTGGGAATAGGGTATACAATCAAACGTCAACGGACGAATGAGAAAAACTCAACGTTTATCGAAACCAACGGAGAGGTAAATCCGCACGGGGAAGGGTACAACTAGACGCCATAGGACGACTAGGAAAAACTCGACGTTTATCGACACCCGCGGAGAGGAGGAAACTCTTCTGGGGATAATGAACGCAACCAAATCATCAACGGATGATTGGGAAAAACTCGACGTTTATCGACACCAACGGAGAGGAGGCAAGCTTCACTAGGGGCAAAACACGACGTTACGAACATCGAAAGATGATGTTTACCGCCATCACAAGAAGACCAGACACTTACGCATGACTGGGAAATCACCGAAAGATGGTGTTTACCGACACCAAGGAAGCAACACACGCGGGTGCTGACAGGATACCGACATCTACATGTTATGGCAAGGCTAAACACTTGCAGGAATCACACTGGGGCGAATCAATCTTCCTTTCACCAACGGATGAGGAAATAAACCTCTGTGGGGATTGTCAACACCAAATGTTGACTGAAGCAATTGTAGCAACCGTGTCGTACAGATGAACAAAAATCCGCTTCTGCCAGGGATGCAGTCCGATGGGTTTCGAACACATGAATGCATATGTTTGAATTTTTCTATGGCGTAATGCTCCATATTGAATGGAAATGCTAGGCGATTTTGAGGATGCAATGATCACTATATGCACGATGCAAAATGAACTCCGGCTGGGGAGCCAAACCGATCAGATACTCCAACTCTGCTGAGGAACACCAGGCGACTTCACTGGTGAAGATTAACCAAAGTGATTGCACTGAGGAGCCATCAATACAACTTTGCTGGGGACATCAAACAAAGCGATTCTCTGGGGAGACTACTCGCTGGGGAGTAATAGAGCTTCGATAGGGATAACCAGGCGACTTCACTGAAGAGCTCAAACCCAACCGCAAATGAGATACTCTGCTATGGGGAATAACTGCTACTCCGCTGGGGACGACCCATTTAAATCTACATGTGGGATAGACTCAGCTGGGGATATAAACATCATTCTGCCGCGGAAAACTCCTCAATCCACAGGTAGGATAACTGCTGGAGATATACTTCGTTGAAACCCGCTCCCCTCGGGGACTTGCTGAGGAACATTATCAACACAAAATCTCTGCTCGGGAGATCTGCTAGGAAAGCCAACCAGTTGGGGATACCACACCTCTCTGCTGAGGAAGAGCCAAAACACTGGTGGGTAAAAACACACACCAGACCCTGTGTTGGGAAGAAACATTCACAACCCTGCTGGGAAACAAGCGCTCACGACCATGCTGGGGATGGCAATACTATTTCAAACCCGACCGCTGGGGAACTACACTCCACCGACAACTCCGCTGGGGATCCCTCCTGGGGAAAATTTGCTGGAGAATACACCCACTAGGGAAATCTGCAACCACAGGCTTGCTGGGAAAGACGGCACTATCCACGAACACCTCTGCAGGGGAACGCAGTTCTGACAGTTCTCAACTTGCTCGGAGATTATACCTGCTGGGGAAATGCTCACAGATTACTACCTGCAAAACAGCACAACAACATGCCCCAGGGATACATGGACAAGATACGCTCAAGTGTCCTCAACATTCAAAATGATTTTCAAATGTTTTATCTTTCTGCAAGTTATTGTTAAGCCTTCATGTTTTTATATGCAATGTTTATAAAAAATTCGGACGTTTTTTGCAAACAAGCAGTAAAATAAAAACAGGAGAGCTATTTATCTGAATAACAACTTTTATTGATTGAAAAAGTGCCTGAAAAGGCGAATACAATTGGGAAGCAATTCCTAGAAAGAGGTAATTGCGCACAAAAGGAAAAAATCTATCCTAATGGCAATGTGAACACGGCATCCACTATTTCCCAATTCTGTTATAACTCATAGATCATCAGTTTTCCTCCCAACTCCTTGCTTTCTGAGAAGAATGACTGGACCGATCACATCTTTCGAGATGGCAGCCGACGAAGCGCAATGAAGTACAGAGAACTCAGGCTGTAGTCTTCACTTTAATCCCTCTTTTGCCTGGATCGCCCTTTCGGGTTTTCAATCCACCGGGATACCCTTTTTTGCCTAAGCCGCCCTTGCGGGTTTTCGACTTACCGGGTGTACAATTTCTTTTCATTTTTATCCCTAATTTTTGCCCGAACCTTTTCTTTCTGTTTTTCGGTTCGCCGGGATGCCCTTTTTTGCCTGGACTCTTTTATTCTTTTTGTCCAGCGGGTCAATTTATGCGAAGTATTTTTTGACTACATCTGAATTAACAAGGGACGAGAAATCTTCACCATCCATAGTTGTAAGCATCAAGGCTCCACCGGAGAAGACCTTCTTCACAACATATGGACCTTCATAATTAGGAGTCCACTTGCCCCTGTTATCTGTACCGGGAGGAAGGATCCTCTTCAACACTAGATCACCAGTCTGATATCTTCGAGGACGCACTTTCTGATCAAAGGCTCGCTTCATCCTTCTCTGATATAACTGCCCGTGGCACACAGCCGCTAACCGTCTTTCTTCGATAAGGCTCAACTCGTTAAACCTTGTTCGAATCCACTCGGCTTCGTCCAACTTGACATCTAACAACACTCTCAGAGAAGGGATCTCCACCTCAACAGGTAGGACTGCTTCCATACCATACACAAGGGAGTACGGGGTTGCCCCGGTCGACGTACGTACTGAGGTACGGTACCCATGCAAAGCGAAAGGCAGCATCTCATGCCAATCCTTGTACGTTACGACCATCTTCTGCACAATCTTCTTGATATTCTTATTAGCCGCCTCTACAGCACCATTCATCTTTGGTCTGTAAGGAGAAGAATTGTGATGTTCAATCTTAAAATCTTTACAAAGCTCTCTCATCATCTTGTTATTGAGATTCGAACCATTATCAGTGATGATTCTCTCAGGAACTCCATAACGACAGATGATTTCTTTCTTAATGAACTGGGCAACCACTTGTTTGGTAACATTAGCATAGGAAGCTGCTTCCACCCACTTGGTGAAGTAATCGATCGCAACCAGGATGAAGCGATGTCCATTAGAAGCAGTAGGCTCAATCTTCCCAATCATGTCAATGCCCCACATGGCGAACGGCCAAGGCGAGTTCATGACATTCAGAGGGCTTGGTGGTACATGCACCTTATCAGCATAAATTTGGCATTTATGGCACTTCCGAGCGTACTTGAAGCAATCGGATTCCATAGTCATCCAGTAATAACCGGCTCTCAACAGTTTCTTCGACATTGCATGACCACCAGCATGGGTACCAAACGAACCCTCGTGCACTTCTTGCATCAACATGTCTGCTTCGTGTCTATCCACGCATCTGAGCAAGACCATGTCAAAATTCCTCTTATACAACACATCATCCTGATTCAAGTAAAAGCTTCCAGCTAGCCTTCTCAGGATTTTCTTGTCATTCTTTGACGCACCTTCAGGATACTCCTGACTTTTGAAAAAGTTCTTGATATCAAAATACCACGGTTTCTCATCAACCACCACAGACTCGGCTGCAAACACATACGCAGGCCTCTCGAGTCGATTCACCGCAACATGTGGCACATGATTCCACCAATGAACTTTTATCATAGAGGATAAAGTAGCCAAAGCATCAGCCATCTGATTCTCATCCCGCGGGACATGATACAACTTCACCTTCTTGAAGAACGTCAGTATTCTTCTGGTGTAATCTCTATACGGAATCAGATGCGGCTGGTTCGTATTCCAATCTCCATTGACCTGATTAATCACTAGAGCAGAATCTCCATAAATGTCAAGCGTCTTGATTCTCAAATCAATGGCCTCTTCTATCCCCATGATACAAGCCTCATACTCAGCTTCGTTGTTGGTGACATCAAAAGTCAGTCTGGCAGAAAAGGGTATATGAGCACCTTTTGGATTGATCAACACTGCACCAACACCATTACCATTCACATTAACAGCCCCATCAAACATCAGTGTCCACTTGTCATCAGGATCCGGTCCTTCCTCGACAAGAGGCTCTTCGCAATCTTTCATCTTAAGATACATGATGTCTTCATCAAGGAATTCAAACATCATAGGCTGATAATCGTCGATCGGTTGCTCGGCGAGATAGTCTGACAAAACACTACCTTTGATAGCCTTCTGCGACGTGTACTGAATATCATATTCTGTTAAAATCATCTGCCAACGGGCAACACGTCCAGTGAGAGCCGGCTTCTCAAAGATGTATTTCACTGGATCCATCTTAGAAATCAATAAGGTAGTATGGTTCAACATATATTGCCTCAGTCGGCGAGCAGCCCAGGCCAAAGCACAGCAAGTTTTCTCAAGCTGTGAATATTTGATTTCACAGTTGGTAAACTTTTTGCTAAGGTAGTATATGGCATGCTCTTTTCGACCAGACTCGTCATGCTGTCCCAATACACACCCCATCGAGTTCTCGGTTACTGACAGGTACATTATCAGTGGTCTCCCTGGAACTGGAGGAATCAGGATTGGAGGTTTCTGCAAATACTCTTTTATCTTGTCAAAAGCTTTCTGACAATCATCATTCCATCCGATTGCCTGATTCTTTCTGAGCAATTTGAATATTGGTTCACACGTGGCAGTAAGGTGAGATACAAACCTTGCAATGTATTTCAATCTCCCTAAAAAGCCACGAACCTGCTTTTCAGTTTTCGGTTCAGGCATTTCTTGAATAGCTCTGACTTTTGCTGGATCAACCTCAATCCCTTTCTCACTGACAATGAAGCCCAACAGCTTCCCAGATCTCACGCCAAACGTACACTTGTTTGGATTCAGCCTCAGTTTGAACTTGACCAATATGTCAAACAACTTCTGCAAACTAACCAGGTGCTCCTCTTCCGTCTGCGACTTCGCAATCATGTCATCCACGTACACTTCAATCTCTTTGTGCATCATGTCATGAAAGAGAGTCGTCATTGCCCTCTGATAGGTAGCACCGGCATTCTTCAGCCCAAATGGCATCACCTTATAGCAGAACATGCCTCAAGGTGTAATGAATGTCGTCTTTTCCATGTCCTCTGGCGCCATCTTAATCTGATTATAGCCCGAGAAACCATCCATGAAAGAGAATACCGAGGATTGAGTTGTATTATCCACCAATACATCAATGTGAGGTAATGGGAAATCATCTTTCGGACTCGCTCTGTTCAAATCCCGATAATCGACACACATTCTGACTTTTCCATCCTTCTTCGGCACGGGAACGATGTTGGCTACCCACGGTGGGTATGTTGTCACCGACAAGAAACCCGCATCGAACTGCTTCTGAACCTCTTCCTTGATTTTCACTGCCATATCAGGACTCGTTCTACGAAGCTTCTGCTTGACCGAAGGACAATCATCTCTGAGAGGTAGTCTATGAACCACAATATCAGTATCCAACCCAGGCATATCTTGATAAGACCAGGCGAATATCTCAACATACTCTCTCAGCATCTCAATCAATCTGCTCTTGACCTCTGGCTTCAAAGCAGCCCCGATCTTGATATCCCTTCTGGCGTCCTCAGTACCAAGATTAACAATCTCCAAATCCTCCTGATGAGGTTGGATGACCCTTTCCTCTTGCTTCAACAATCTAGCCAATTCTTTCGGGAGTTCACTGTCTTCATCACTCTCCTCTTCAGCTTGGTAGATGGGATTGTCGAAATCATACTGAGCCATAACAGGACTGTTCATAGTAGATGCCGTGAAATCACTTCTGCATGTTTTAATGCTTTGTTTTAGAAAAAGATTTCAATAAAGTCACAAAAACAAAAACATTGCCATTTTTATTTTTTGAAAGAGTGAAAAATGAAAATAGAAAGACAGGAATCACAAAATTGTTTGCAAAACGTCCTTTATTCATGATAAAAATTGTAAAACATGATGTGGCCCTACAATGAACCACTACGTCTTGGGCAGAACGTAGGGTTTTGTGCAGAATGAAAAAACAAAAGAAAATTACTCTGTTTGAAGAGTAACTTGGACTATGTCCTCTGCATTCCAGTTGTTGATCTGCTCCCCTGGTGCACTCGGGCGAACCCAGCAGTCAAGATCAAAATCACTGTCACCATCTTCAATATCAGCTGCGAAGACATCACCGTGATTCATCAGCCCAACGCTGGTAAAGGTACTTGGACCTGCTTGACCACTCTGCTCTGCTAGCAACGGTTGATAGCCAATACCGAATTTGTCTTCTTTGACAGGCAAGTCCAGCATCTTGCCCCAGCCTTCAGCTCTGCCGGAGTCAACCACCTATTTGGCCTGCTTGTAGGAAGCAATCAAAGCACCTGGCTTCCTCTGTTCAGCACACGCCACCCCCTCAAGAGCGACAGTCTCAAATGCCTGGCACAAAGTTTCATGGATCTCGCCATCCACCTCGACATACTTGAACGAGGAGATATGACTCACTAAGATATCTTCTTCACCGCACACGGTCACAATCTGACCGTTCCAGACATATTTGAGCTTCTGATGGAGAGTCGACGAGACTGCCCCTGCTGCATGAATCCATGGACGTCCCAACAGGCAACTGTAGGCGGGTTGGATGTCCATGACATAGAAGATGATGTTGAAAGTCTCAGGACCTATTTTCACAGGCAAGGTGACTTCACCAGAGACAGAACGCTTGGATCCGTCAAATGCCCTCACAATCAGGTCACTAGGAGTAAGCACGACCCCTTCAACACATACCTTCTTCAAGATTTGCTTCGGCAGCACATTCAGAGAAGAACCGGTGTCGACCAGCACATGCGACAAAACAGCCCCCTTACACTCCATGGTGATGTGCAAGGCCTTGTTATGGTTACGCCCCTCCGGTGTCAAATCAAGATCGGTGAACCCCAAACCGTGTCTGGTGCTCACATTAGCAATTACACCCTCTAGCTGGTTGACAGAAATCTCCTGAGGTACATACGCCATATTCAACATTTTCAGCAAGGCATTGCGATGTGCCTCAGAGCACAGCAGTAGAGAAAGAATAGAGATTTTGGATGGGGTTTGGTTGAGTTGATCCACAATCTTGTAGTCACTCTTCTTAATGATCCTCATGAATTCCTCCACGTCCTTCTCAAACGAGCCACCAGGCACATTCGTTTGAGCAGGCTCCTCGTTAACCACGGCCTGTTTGCCCTTTGCTCTAGCGGATGCCTCAGCATTAGCATCCCTCAACGGTTGAGGCGCAAACAGTCGACCACTTCTAGTAAAACCTCCCAGGCCTCCAACATTGTCCACAACGGGACTCACAACCGCGGGAGTTCTACTGACTGGTGCATTGATTCTTATAGGCGCTTGATTAGATGGTCTGACACGATTTTCAGCCCTTCGATTACTTCTGTAGACGTTGTCATATGTCCAAGGCACGGCCTTGCTATTCTCGACCACAGCCCTTCTGACCGGAGCTACAATCGTCGTAGGATTATTGGCAGAAACTGGTGCAGCAATAGTAACAGGGTTACCAGCAGTTGTAGGCGCACTACCAACGGTTCTCGGCCCTCGTCCTTCAGACGGTTTGAAAAATATCGTGACAGTAGACACTGTCCCACGATTTCTGTTGTCAGCCCGACCAAACTGGACAAAGCCCTCATCCATCAGCTTCTGTATACCAGCCCGCAACTATGAGCAACCATTGTCGGATTCTGCACAAGCGACACAATTCTTATCACAGCCCGGGTGCACACCACCATCCAGCAAACGGCCCCTCACTACCAGCAGAGAAGTCTGAATCTCATCAACACTGGCAACCAGATCTTCAGATTCGACCCCTTCAACACAGTTCACCCTATGCCCACCATGCTGAGGCATAGGATTGTTAACAACATTTGGCACTGGAGCAAAATTGATTGTTTTAGCATCGATCAGATCCTGGACTTTGTGCTGAAAAGCCCGACAGTTCTCAATATGATGCTTGGTGCCCCAAAGTGAAAATCGCACCGGACATTAGCATCATACCCCGGAGGCAATACTGTTGGCGGAGCCATAGTCTCAACTCAACAAACCCTAATCTGAGCAACTCAGGCAGTAGCTCACTGTAGGTCATTGGCAGAGGATCAAAACGTCTTTCGGGCATCCGTTGCCTTGGCTGATAAGGACGCTGCTGCGGTTGTTGTTGTTGTTGTTGTCTTGGTTGTTGCGGAGGTTGACGTTGTTGAGGTGCAGGAATAGTCACTTCGGAAACCTGTCTGTATTGATTTCTGTTCGGACCTCGGCGGTGCTGAACAGCATTAGTTTCACCTTCTCTACGACGAGGTGCCCCAGAGAAAGGTTTCTTGGACGAAGAGGAACTAGCATCATTGATCTTACCAGCCTTGATCAAACTCTCAGTCCTCTCTCCACATATGACCACATCAGAAAAGCTTCCGAATGGGCACCTCCCCATTCGGTCCATAAACACTCCCTGAAGTGTGCCAATGAACATGTCTGTCAACTCCCTTTCCAGCATAGGGGGTTGAACTCTGGCAGCAAGTTCACGCCACCTCTGGGCGTACTCTTTGAAGCTTTCATTGTTTTTCTGACACAGACTCTGCAGCTGAGTCCGACTCGGTGCCATATCCATGTTGTGCTTGTATTGTCTGAGGAAAGCTTCTCCCAGATCCCTCCAGCATCGGATCGAATCTCTCTTGAGCTCCATGTACCAATCCAAAGAAGCCCCAGATAGACTATCTTGGAAAAAGTACATCCATATTTTCTCATCGTCTGTATACGCAGAGATCTTCCGATAGTATGCCTGCACGTGAGTGCGAGGGCAAGAAGTACCATTGTACTTGTCAAAAGTGGGTGCTTTGAATTTGTGGGGAATCCTCAGGCCTTCCACCAACCCCAAGTTAGTCACATCAAAACCAAGAGAGTTCTGACATTCCATTGCACGGATCTTTTCAGCCAGGGCATCAACTTTACGATCCCTATCCTCAACTCTACCAACATCCCCATCATCTTCACTCAACAATGTGAACATGTCTTCTTGTCGGTCGACAATAGGAGCTGGATGACAAACCGGAGCCCGGGTGGCCCTAACATTGATAGTCTCTGCAGCAAGAGGTTGTGCATTGATCCTTATACCCCTGAGTTCATCTCCCACAGCATGGTCATGAATGGGAGCAGCAGCAACATTGACGTTCTCAGGTACGGGAATACCAGCAGGTGAACCACGGTTAGACGCCTGAATAACCGTCTCTTATCTCTGAACCAAAGCTCGGAGCTCCTCCTGACCCTGAGCAACCTCTTGCATCATAGTCATGAACTGGGCCATGTTCGCCCTCATCTCAGCCAACTCGTTCTGAACCTGATCCATACTTCGCTGTTGATTGAGTCTGGTAGAATACCGGTGCGGTCTTCGATCAGCTATCCTGCCTGACACAGGAACCGGAGTGAGAAGTCGGGAACGAGAACACCTGTTATGCAAGATGATGTGTATATAATGTGCGTGATGTGTATGCAGGTTAACTTTTTTCATGCATTATTATACATTTTTTTTTTGAAAATAAACATGCTATGATGCAAATGAGGGAGCCAAGACTGGTCGGCTGAGTATCACGCGGCACAGGATCGAAGCTTCGGCTTGAACTTTGGCGTCACAACTTCATCTGAAACCCAAAGTCCTCTGAACCCAAGTCAACTGAACCATATCCACATCTGAGCATTCTCAAATTCAGCCCAGGGATCCGAAATAAACGGAACCCTCCGATCAATGCCAGGATCAAACCTCCGGCGTCCAGAAATAGATCCATAAATCCGACTTATAAATAGGACTCTGATCAACCAATAGTCACCAATAAAATCACCATCAGAACATGCATCTGTAAGAATCAACCCTCCCCTCGCAGGTAAATTCTAATCAGGTCATCCTAAGGCGGACAATGATCTCGACAATCGGGCAAAGATACTCAACGGGTTTGCCCTTTCGGGTGTGCCGTTGTAGCTCTCTTAAGATCGTCTCAATCAAAGATCCGAGAAAGAACGGTCATCGAAGTCAACAGCTCAGATGAGATCATCCAACCTGAGTGGAATAACTCCAAACGGAAGAACTCCCTCAAATGAACCTCGTCCGGCTGTGGTGACGCGTCACAACAACATGCTAATTCAGCAAGTGAGGAAGCGCGAGACCACACTAATCCTAGGTGTATACTCGGGCCTGGGTTTTAGCCCCACTCAGAACACCCACCCCAAACAGAGGAACCACCTGCACAGAAGGCAACTCAATGACAGTATGATGCATGCAAACAGATATGCACATATATACAACATAATAATCATGCATGCAATAAATAATAGCAAATAACAACCAAAACTCTAACCTAGAGAGCGCTAGGAAAGACTCGCTTAGGGAAGATGGACCAGCAAGAGGTCAACTTCTCTTCATCCCCAGCAGAGTCGCCAGCTGTCGCATTACGCGAAAAAATCGGCGGGAAACAAGAACAACAGAGCCGCCACCGTGCGTTATTTATCCCAAAAAAGGGAAAGGAAACGCTCAGAGTAAACCTGGAAAAAAGCATGGTCTCGCGACCAAAGAGAATGGGATCGGGAGTCGGTTATGCGAAGGGAAGGTATTAGCACCCCTACGCATCAGTCGTACTCGACGGGATCCACGCACAATAGAAAGGAAAATGGTTGCTAAAATCACTGCTCAAACACACATCAAACACTGGCTGAAAGAGACACAAGAAAACAAACAATACTGACTCGGCAGGACATCGCGTCCTGGGCCTACTTAGTCTATCAGGCATAGACATCAGAGTCAAAGTAGTTCGGACTAGGGGAAAACACATGCTTGCTAGGATGTCGCATCCTATGCATACGTATCTTCTTGGACAAAGAAGAATCAGAGCATCCGTAGCTCGGCTCACGCACACAAACAAAACCACACAGGCAAACGCGGAACCCGAATGCCAATCGTTGGACTTACATCGGCTTCCGAACCAAACACACCCACACTGGAAACCAGATGCCACTTGATGGACTTATACCGGACTCCAAGCACACAACAAGAGGATATGGAATGCCAATCGCTGGGCTTACATCCATCTCCTAACACCAACACAGGAAGAAGAAGGGTCTCGATTGCAACTAGGGCAAGAGAAAGGGAAGGTCTCAATCGCAACGAGGGCGAGAGAAAAGAGTTAGTGTTAGTTGTTAGTCAAACTCGACAAGACATCGCATCTCGTGCCTACGTATCTCATCTGGACATGAGAATCAGAGTTGCCGTAGTTCGGCTAAACTATTCCTGTTGGTTTGTGTTTTTTAAGTGGACAATATCACTACGCAATCTACCGGATGCTCGACCTTTGGAGACTTACTCACCTGTAGTAGAAGGAGTTGACGTATCCTTAAGAGGGGATAATGTTTGTTTGTGTTTTAGGAAAGCTCACGCAAGAAAGGAAGTCCTATACGAAGGAACCGTGCTACCTTAATTGACATGCAAACGAGACTACGCGGAGTCTAGCAAACCTAGGGGATACAATCACACCACACAAACACATATAGCATGAAGTAAACACACCAACAAGGGGCTCAAACATCAAGGCTAGGCTTTAGTCGAGGGGTCATGTCAACCTCGACAAACAAGCCTCTGTATCAGGGTGAGGTTAGCTCTTAACCTTGACATTGAGAGTCAAGGTGAAGCCAGATGAAAGGTGAGTGAAGATTAGACTTCACAGCTCTTATCCCTGGTCAGGGAGAGCTTCAGACAATGAAGTGTGGGTCCAGAAAGTGGGAACCCTTCTACACTTATGACACTGACTCAACTGATCTTGGGTTAATGTCCACAAGGCATCAACATGTGATGTGAGCCAAGGGACGACTCAACAGAATAGCAGGAGGTGGACTACACACCTCTTGTGTCTGCCAATTGCCTTAACAAAGGTCTTTTCCTGCTTGGGGACAAAAATAAACAAGCACAAACATTGCCTCTTAAGGAGGACTTCAGACAGGTGCCTGGCCAAGTAACAGGCCAGGTCTTCCAGACTACATGGAGACAAGAGATTCTACCTCAATGCTTAAGCAAAGCAAAGCAATAGCAAGTTCACAAAGGAACTAAAGCAACTATGGTACCTGAAATCAATCAAATACAGTCAGTATACCAATCACAAAGCCAAAACAAGCAAATAAGAATCAACAGTCAACACTATCAATCACATGTGCAAAGCACAAGCCCAAAGCAAGTGAGCTAAGCATCCTACAAAATAGAACAAGTTAGTTCATAACGATCAACCAAGCTCAATCAACTTGCATTAATCTCCTTAAAGCATTTGCTTCCTAACCTGAAAAGCAAACTCAAACATGAGAAACAAGACCACTAGGACAAGCCTAGGGTCAAAAGGAGGTGAAAAATTCAAAACAGCAAGTGAAAATTGATCAAAACCAAGATTAAACAATTGGGAATCCAATCCAAGTGGTCTCACAATTATATCATTCATCATTATCATTTCATGAAGGAAAAGGCACAAAACATGCAATCTAGAACCTCAAAGGACCAAACAGAATGATCACGATCAAATCAATACCAAAACATTTCTATAAATCCTCAAAAAATTCATGATCAAATAGCCTTCATAACATGTCAATCACACCAAATTTCAGCTCATTTGGACCAAGGGAAGCAAGTCAATGAAATTCATAATGTCAACACAAATTCAAGCAAGCTCATACATGGCATCAAAACATGCATCCACTTCAATCAATCATAAAACAGAAACCAAGCATGATAAATGAATGAGACCAAAGCCAAGATGCACTTCAAAATGTCTACAATACACATGCCAAATTTCAAATCCATCCAATTAATAACCAGGATTTCACAAATCATATAAAAACATGTCTCCCAAAAATTCACCAATTGACTAAACAGCAAAGAAAATCCCAATTAAATAGGAAAGGCATTCAAACAAATCCAGAAAAATTCACAAGCATTCTCAACACTCATAAGATCAATCATGCAAAAATCCAGCTCAATCCAAGTTCAATAAGCATTGCAAATAAAATCAAGAAAATGCACAAGAAATGGTGTCACACAAATTGTAACACCTCTAAAGATCATATCATATCTCTCAATCCAGGAACTCAAAAATTACAAACCACATATCAAAATGACCAGGAACATGTCTAGTTTAAGCATAAAAGATTTCATGAATTTCTAATGAAGCATCGTCATTTTATAGGCAAAAGAGTGAGCATGGTGCACAAAATGACATGTTCAAACAAACCCTAGCCAATAATTTTTTTTCACACGTGCACAATATTATTAAAAATAACCAAAAAATCCAGGACATGATAAGGAGAATGGCATAAAAAATTGCATCAAATTTGTATTAAAATTGGAAGAGATATGAATTTTTGATCATGGTGAAAAAATAAAAAAAGTGAATGAAGGCAAGGCATGGAATTATGTGAATCAAATGAAAAAAATAAACAAAGCCATATGAGAAAGTGCCTAAGGCCGGATTCGAACCGTGCCAAAATTCAAAGTGAAGAGCGCCAAATGAAACTCCGCGTTTCATTCAAATAGGTGGCGCAGTGTGATTGGTTACAGGGCGCGGTAAACAGAAATTTGAAAACAAAGCCAGGCAAAACGGAACTACAAGCATTCTGGACACGAATTTGAGCAAAACTCATACAGTTCATCACCAGAAATCACTCAAGAACAAACGTGCATGAAAATTGGCAAACTATACATCATTGAACGCGTCTCATCAAGCACAACAACAATCTCAATATGATTTAATCTAAATCTCAATATCCAGCACGAATCGATCAAAAGAAAATTTAACATCAAACATTAAAATCCAGATTTCTTCCTTAATATTCAATGAAAACACATGATTCGACTTGCATCGTGCTCAGCAATGAGAGATCTATCAAAGCCATAACCTAATTTTAGCAATGGTGAGATTCGAGTTCCAACCTTATGAAGATGCAGTTGCTCGATTTGATGGTTTCACGGTTCCAATTGATGAAACAGATGTGGATTGATGCTCTAGGAGATGAACGAAGTAGATCTTTTAGCTCACTTATGCTCCAGCTCCAAGAATCTTCAAAATGCCATGTGAATGCAAGGTGATGACAGTTGCGATTCTTCAAGGATTTGGCCACGATCTTGTGCAACAGATGCTGAATATCCTCTGCAAATGATGATCAATGCAAAAAGAAGCAAAAAGAACGATGCAATTTGATGAAAAAGTGAGAAAAAGCTTGAACAAAATTGAGAGAATTTGGATGAATTTTGGTTTGGATCTGAAAAAGTGATTGTGATTATTTGATTTCTGTTACAATTAAGCATATATACTCCTCTTAATCCAATTATTAATCATGATTAAGCCAAATCAAAGTGGATTAGCAAAATGCAATTTCATGTAACTTGGCCAAAATGCCTTTTTTCAATTAGAGCCAATGGAACAGTAAAAGTGCAATTGAAGCAAGTCCAAATTTCAGTTTATGATGTGTTGGAAGTGGTTTGGTATGAAAATTACATGTATTTTTCAAAAACACCTTTTTTCCCACCAAAATGCAAATTAGTTCACTTGAAAAATGCCATTTTGAGGTGTTGATTTTTGATGAAATGTGATGATGCAATATGATAGTACATGTCAAATGTGACTTGCTCAAAAAAGAATCACCCAATTTGGCCAAATGGTTCATGAGTTATGCCACTTTGAAGTTCAACTTTTTTTGAAAATGATTTGATCACAACTTGCCAACCACACATGAGAAATGAGTGTTCTTGGACTTTTTGGAAAGGTGAGAGCAAGATCTTCAACTTTCATGTTGGACAAAATTCCATTTGAAGCTTGTATGATGATGTAAATTTGAGGAGAAGAAGTTTCCATTTTTGGTAGTTTCCAATTACAGGTCACCTGCTATTTTTGGAAACTTTTCATCTGACCTCCAATTCTTCAATATTGATCTTTGAAATGTCAAAGGATACTTGTATGGACATGAATGAAGCCTTTCAAACCATCTCCCACCTTCAAATCCATAAAATCAGGCACAGGTGACCACAGTTGACTTTTTAGGGTTTCAGATGAAATTCAGCTTGACTGTTGAGCTTTGATCATCCAATATTTGTCCAAACCACTTCAAAATGATCACATAATCATATTAACTTGTTAAACCAACCCTAGGGCTTTGTTTACTTGAGAATTGCACATGCTTGCTTGATTGACTGATTCTCCTGATCATCTTGACCTAATCTTGTTTGATGACTGGCACTTGGGCAAATGGACAATGCAATGTTATGCAGTGGACTATGTTATGTTAATGACCTAATGTGAAATGTATGTACAAAAGGTAGGTGAAAATTTGAGGTGCTACAGCTGCCCCTATTCAATCAACTAGGAACCCGAACGGATGAGAGCAACGGCTGTCAGACTTTCAGGGTACACAGGGATTGAATACCGAAGAACCGTAGAAATTTGCACACTACGGGGATCCACCAACGGAAATGTCCACTGGGATCTGATATTTATTACTGGGGATTTTGGTTTTTTCTTCAAAAGGGTAAAGTCACCTCCAGACATCACAGGACGATGAATGGGAACAGAAATCACAACTAGATGCCAACGGACAAATAGGAAACACTCAACGTTTACCAAGACCAACGGAGAGGTAAGTCAACTGGGGACGACCAGGAAGGGGTACAACCATATACGTCAACGGACGACATGGGAAAAACTCAGCGTTTACCAAAACCAACGGAGAGGTAAGCCAACTGGGGACGACCAGGAAAAACTCGACGTTTACCAAGACCAACGGGGAGGTAACCAGACATCAACGGACGACGGATGAACTGGGAAGACTCGACCAGACGTCAACGGATGAACGGGAGAAGCTCGACGTTTATCGACACCAACGGAGAAGGAGAAAACTCAACCAGACGCCAACGGACGAAAGGGAGAAGCTCGACGTTTATCGACACCAACGGAGAAGGAGAATCAACTGGGGACGACCAGGAAAACTCGACCAGACGTCAACGGACGAAAGGGAGAAGCTCGACGTTTATCGACACCAACGGAGAAGGAGAATCAACTGGGGACGACCAGGAAAACTCGACCAGACGTCAACGGACGAAAGGGAGAAGCCACTTCACGGAGGAAGGGTACAACAACCTGAAACCAAATAGGACGTCACTAACGACTCTACTAGGGATTCTGGCTGGGAATCAACCAGACATTAGCGAATGACTGGGAATAGGGTATACAATCAAACGTCAACGGACGAATGAGAAAAACTCAACGTTTATCGAAACCAACGGAGAGGTAAATCAGCATGGGGAAGGGTACAACTAGACGCCATAGGACGACTAGGAAAAACTCGACGTTTATCGACACCCGCGGAGAGGAGGAAACTCTTATGGGGATAATGAACGCAACCAAATCATCAATGGATGATTGGGAAAAACTCGACGTTTATCGACACCAATGGAGAGGAGGCAAGCTTCACTAGGGGCAAAACACGACGTTACGAACATCGAAAGATGATGTTTACCGCCATCACAAGAAGACCAGACACTTACGCATGATTGGGAAATCACCGAAAGATGGTGTTTACCGACACCAAGGAAGCAACACACGCGGGTGCTGATAGGATACCGACATCTACATGTTAGGGCAAGGCTAAACACTTGCAGGAATCGCACTGGGGCGAATCAATCTTCCTTTCACCAACGGATGAGGAAATAAACCTCTGTGGGGATTGTCAACACCAAATGTTGACTGAAGCAATTGTAGCAACCGTGCCGTACAGATGAACAAAAATCCGCTTCTGCTAGGGATGCAGTCCGATGGGTTTCGAACACATGAATGCATATGTTTGAATTTTTCTATGGCGTAATGCTCCACATTGAATGGAAATGCTACGTGATTTTGAGGATGCAATGATCACTATATGCACGATGCAAAATGAACTCCGGCTGGGGAGCCAAACCGATCAGATACTCCAACTCTGCTGAGGAACACCAGGCGACTTCACTGGTGAAGATTAACCAAAGCGATTGCACTGAGGAGCCATCAATACAACTTTGCTGGGGACATCAAACAAAGCGATTCTCTGGGGAGACTACTCGCTGGGGAGTAATAGAGCTTCGATAGGGATAACCAGGCGACTTCACTGAAGAGCTCAAACCCAACCACAAATGAGATACTCTGCTATGGGGAATAACTGCTACTCCGCTGGGGACGACCCATTTAAATCTACATGTGGGATAGACTCAGCTGGGGATATAAACATCATTCTGCCGCGGAAAACTCCTCAATCCACAGGTAGGATAACTGCTGGAGATATACTTCGTTGAAACCCGCTCCCCTCGGGGACTTGCTGAGGAACATTATCAACACAAAATCTCTGCTCGGGAGATCTGCTAGGAAAGCCAACCAGTTGGGGATACCACACCTCTCTGCTGAGGAAGAGCCAAAACACTGGTGGGTAAAAACACACACCAGACCCTGTGTTGGGAAGAAACATTCACAACCCTGCTGGGAAACAAGCGCTCACGACCATGCTGGGGATGGCAATACTATTTCAAACCCGACCGCTGGGGAACTACACTCCACCGACAACTCCGCTGGGGATCCCTCCTGGGGAAAATTTGCTGGAGAATACACCCACTAGGGAAATCTGCAACCACAGGCTTGCTGGGAAAGACGGCACTATCCACGAACACCTCTGCAGGGGAACGCAGTTCTGACAGTTCTCAACTTGCTCGGAGATTATACCTGCTGGGGAAATGCTCACAGATTACTACCTGCAAAACAGCACAACAACATGCCCCAGGGATACATGGATAAGATACGCTCAAGTGTCCTCAACATTCAAAATGATTTTCAAATGTTTTATCTTTCTGCAAGTTATTGTTAAGCCTTCATGTTTTTATATGCAATGTTTATCAAAAATTTGGACGTTTTTTGCAAACAAGCAGTAAAATAAAAACAGGAGAGCTATTTATCTGAATAACAACTTTTATTGATTGAAAAAGTGCCTGAAAAGGCGAATACAATTGGGAAGCAATTCCTAGAAAGAGGTAATTGCGCACAAAAGGAAAAAATCTATCCTAATGGCAATGTGAACACGGCATCCACTATTTCCCAATTCTGTTATAACTCACAGATCATCAGTTTTCCTCCCAACTCCTTGCTTTCTGAGAAGAATGACTGGACCGATCACATCTTTCGAGATGGCAGCCGACGAAGCGCAATGAAGTACAGAGAACTCAGGCTGTAGTCTTCACTTTAATCCCTCTTTTGCCTGGATCGCCCTTTCGGGTTTTCAATCCACCGGGATACCCTTTTTTGCCTAAGCCGCCCTTGCGGGTTTTCGACTTACCGGGTGTACAATTTCTTTTCATTTTTATCCCTAATTTTTGCCCGAACCTTTTCTTTCTGTTTTTCGGTTCGCCGGGATGCCCTTTTTTGCCTGGACTCTTTTATTCTTTTTGTCCAGCGGGTCAATTTATGCGAAGTATTTTTTGACTACATCTGAATTAACAGGGGACAGGAAATCTTCACCATCCATAGTTGTAAGCATCAAGGCTCCACCGGATAAGACCTTCTTCACAACATATGGACCTTCATAATTAGGAGTCCACTTGCCCCTGTTATCTGTACCGGGAGGAAGGATCCTCTTCAACACTAGATCACCAGTCTGATAGCTTCGAGGACGCACTTTCTGATCAAAGGCTCGCTTCATCCTTCTCTGATATAACTGCCCGTGGCACACAGCCGCTAACCGTCTTTCTTCGATAAGGCTCAACTCGTTAAACCTTGTTCGAATCCACTCGGCTTCGTCCAGCTTGACATCTAACAACACTCTCAGAGAAGGGATCTCCACCTCAACAGGTAGGACTGCTTCCATACCATACACAAGGGAGTACGGGGTTGCCCCGGTCGACGTACGTACTGAGGTACGGTACCCATGCAAAGCGAAAGGCAGCATCTCATGCCAATCCTTGTACGTTACGACCATCTTCTGCACAATCTTCTTGATATTCTTATTAGCCGCCTCTACAGCACCATTCATCTTTGGTCTGTAAGGAGAAGAATTGTGATGTTCAATCTTAAAATCTTTACAAAGCTCTCTCATCATCTTGTTATTGAGATTCGAACCATTATCAGTGATGATTCTCTCAGGAACTCCATAACGACAGATGATTTCTTTCTTAATGAACTGGGCAACCACTTGTTTGGTAACATTAGCATAGGAAGCTGCTTCCACCCACTTGGTGAAGTAATCGATCGCAACCAGGATGAAGCGATGTCCATTAGAAGCAGTAGGCTCAATCTTCCCAATCATGTCAATGCCCCACATGGCGAACGGCCAAGGCGAGTTCATGACATTCAGAGGGCTTGGTGGTACATGCACCTTATCAGCATAAATTTGGCATTTATGGCACTTCCGAGCGTACTTGAAGCAATCGGATTCCATAGTCATCCAGTAATAACCGGCTCTCAACAGTTTCTTCGACATTGCATGACCACCAGCATGGGTACCAAACGAACCCTCGTGCACTTCTTGCATCAACATGTCTGCTTCGTGTCTATCCACGCATCTGAGCAAGACCATGTCAAAATTCCTCTTATACAACACATCATCCTGATTCAAGTAAAAGCTTCCAGCTAGCCTTCTCAGGGTTTTCTTGTCATTCTTTGACGCACCTTCAGGATACTCCTGACTTTTGAGGAAGTTCTTGATATCAAAATACCACGGTTTCTCATCAACCACTACAGACTCGGCTGCAAACACATACGCAGGCCTCTCGAGTCGATTCACCGCAACATGTGGCACATGATTCCACCAATGAACTTTTATCATAGAGGATAAAGTAGCCAAAGCATCAGCCATCTGATTCTCATCCCGCGGGACATGATACAACTTCACCTTCTTGAAGAACGTCAGTATTCTTCTGGTGTAATCTCTATATGGAATCAGATGCGGCTGGTTCGTATTCCAATCTCCATTGACCTGATTAATCACTAGAGCAGAATCTCCATAAATGTCAAGCGTCTTGATTCTCAAATCAATGGCCTCTTCTATCCCCATGATACAAGCCTCATACTCAGCTTCGTTGTTGGTGACATCAAAAGTCAGTCTGGCAGAAAAGGGTATATGAGCACCTTTTGGATTGATCAACACTGCACCAACACCATTACCATTCACATTAACAGCCCCATCAAACATCAGTGTCCACTTGTCATCAGGATCCGGTCCTTCCTCGACAAGAGGCTCTTCGCAATCTTTCATCTTAAGATACATGATGTCTTCATCAAGGAATTCAAACATCATAGGCTGATAATCGTCGATCGGTTGCTCGGCGAGATAGTCTGACAAAACACTACCTTTGATAGCCTTCTGCGACGTGTACTGAATATCATATTCTGTTAAAATCATCTGCCAACGGGCAACACGTCCAGTGAGAGCCGGCTTCTCAAAGATGTATTTCACTGGATCCATCTTAGAAATCAATAAGGTAGTATGATTCAACATATATTGCCTCAGTCGGCGAGCAGCCCAGGCCAAAGCACAGCAAGTTTTCTCAAGCTGTGAATATTTGATTTCACAGTCGGTAAACTTTTTGCTAAGGTAGTATATGGCATGCTCTTTTCGACCAGACTCGTCATGCTGTCCCAATACACACCCCATCGAGTTCTCGGTTACTGACAGGTACATTATCAGTGGTCTCCCTGGAACTGGAGGAATCAGGATTGGAGGTTTCTGCAAATACTCTTTTATCTTGTCAAAAGCTTTCTGACAATCATCATTCCATCCGATTGCCTGATTCTTTCTGAGCAATTTGAATATTGGTTCACACGTGGCAGTTAGGTGAGATACAAACCTTGCAATGTAGTTCAATCTCCCTAAAAACCCACAAACCTGCTTTTCAGTTTTCGGTTCAGGCATTTCTTGAATAGCTTTGACTTTTGCTGGATCAACCTCAATCCCTTTCTCACTGACAATGAAGCCCAACAGCTTCCCAGATCTCACGCCAAACGTACACTTGTTTGGATTCAGCCTCAGTTTGAACTTGACCAATCTGTCAAACAACTTCTGCAAATTAACCAGGTGCTCCTCTTCCGTCTGCGACTTCGCAATCATGTCATCCACGTACACTTCAATCTCTTTGTGCATCATGTCATGAAAGAGAGTCGTCATTGCCCTCTGATAGGTAGCACCGGCATTCTTCAGCCCAAATGGCATCACCTTATAGCAGAACATGCCCCAAGGTGTAATGAATGTCGTCTTTTCCATGTCCTCTGGCGCCATCTTAATCTGATTATAGCCTGAGAAACCATCCATGAAAGAGAATACCGAGGATTGAGTTGTATTATCCACCAATACATCAATGTGAGGTAATGGGAAATCATCTTTCGGACTCGCTCTATTCAAATCCCGATAATCGACACACATTTTGACTTTTCCATCCTTCTTCGGCACAGGAACGATGTTGGCTACCCACGGTGGGTATGTTGTCACCGACAAGAAACCCGCATCGAACTGCTTCTGAACCTCTTCCTTGATTTTCACTGCCATATCAGGACTCGTTCTACGAAGCTTCTGCTTGACCGAAGGACAATCATCTCTGAGAGGTAGTCTATGAACCACAATATCAGTATCCAACCCAGGCATATCTTGATAAGACCAGGCGAATATCTCAACATACTCTCTCAGCATCTCAATCAATCTGCTCTTGACCTCTGGCTTCAAAGCAGCCTCGATCTTGATATCCCTTCTGAGTACCAAGATTAACAATCTCCAAATCCTCCTGATGAGGTTGGATGACCCTTTCCTCTTGCTTCAACAATCTAGCCAATTCTTTCGGGAGTTCACTGTCTTCATCACTCTCCTCTTCAGCTTGGTAGATGGGATTGTCTAAATCATACTGAGCCATAACAGGACTGTTCATAGTAGATGCCGTGAAATCACTTCTGCATGTTTTAATGCTTTGTTTTAGAAAAAGATTTCAATAAAGTCACAAAAACAAAAACATTGCCATTTTTATTTTTTGAAAGAGTGAAAAATGAAAATAGAAAGACAGGGATCACAAAATTGTTTGCAAAACGTCCTTTATTCATGATAAAAATTGTAAAACATGATGTGGCCCTACAATGAACCACTACGTCTTGGGCAGAACGTAGGGTTTTGTGCAGAATGAAAAAACAAAAGAAAATTACTCTGTTTCAAGAGTAACTTGGACTATGTCCTCTGCAGTCCAGTTGTTGATCTGCTCCCCTGGTGCACTCGGGCGAACCCAGCAGTCAAGATCAAAATCACTGTCACCATCTTCAACATCAGCTGCGAAGACATCACCGTGATTCATCAACCGCTTGACCACTCTGCTCTGCTAGCAACGGTTGATAGTCAATACCGAATTTGTCTTCTTTGACAGGCAAGTCCACCATCTTGCCCCAGCCTTCAGCTCTGCCGGAGTCAACCACCTCTTTGGCCTGCTTGTAGGAAGCAATCGAAGCACCTGGCTTCCTCTGTTCAGCACACGCCACCCCCTCAAGAGCGACAGTCTCAAATGCCTGGCACAAAGTTTCATGGATCTCGCCATCCACCTCGACATACTTGAACGAGGAGAGATGACTCACTAAGATATCTTCTTCACCGCACACGGTCACAATCTGACCGTTCCAGACATATTTGAGCTTCTGATGGAGAGTCGACGAGACTGCCCCTGCTGCATGAATCCATGGACGTCCCAACAGGCAACTGTAGACGGGTTGGATGTCCATGACATAGAAGATGATGTCGAAAGTCTCAGGACCTATTTTCACAGGCAAGGTGACTTCACCAAAGACAGAACGCTTGGATCCGTCAAATGCCCTCACAATCAGGTCACTAGGAGTAAGCACGACCCCTTCAACAGATATCTTCTTCAAGATTTGCTTCGGCAGCACATTTAGAGAAGAACTGGTGTCGACCAGCACATGCGACAAAACAGCCCCCTTACACTCCATGGTGATGTGCAAGGCCTTGTTATGGTTACGCCCCTCCGGTGTCAAATCAAGATCGGTGAACCCCAAACCGTGTCTGGTGCTCACATTAGCAATTACACCCTCTAGCTGGTTGACAGAAATCTTCTGAGGTACATACGCCATATTCAACATTTTCAGCAAGGCGCTGCGATGTGCCTCAGAGCACAGCAGTAGAGAAAGAATAGAGATTTTGGACGGGGTTTGGTTGAGTTGATCCACAATCTTGTAGTCACTCTTCTTAATGATCCTCATGAATTCCTCCACGTCCTTCTCAAACGAGCCACCAGGCACATTCGTTTGAGCAGGCTCCTCGTTAACCACGGCCTGTTTGCCCTATGCTCTAGCGGATGCCTCAGCATTAGCATCCCTCAACGGTTGAGGCGCAAACAGTCGACCACTTCTAGTAAAACCTCCCGGGCCTCCAACATTGTCCACAACGGGACTCACAACCGCGGGAGTTCTACTGACTGGTGCATTGATTGTTACAGGGGCTTGATTAGATGGTCTGACACGATTTTCAGCCCTTCGATTACTTCTGTAGGCGCTGTCATATGTCCAAGGCACGGCCTTGCTATTCTCGACCACAACCCTTCTGACCGGAGCTACAATCGTCGTAGGATTATTGGCAGAAACTGGTGCAGCAATAGTAACAGGGTTACCAGCAGTTGTAGGCGCACTACCAACGGTTCTCGGCCCTCGTCCTTCAGACGGTTTGAAAAATATCGTGACAGTAGACACTGTCCCACGATTTCTGTTGTCAGCCCGACCAAACTGGACAAAGCCCTCATCCATCAGCTTCTCTATACCAGCCCGCAACTGTGAGCAACCATTGTCGGATTCTGCACAAGCGACACAGTTCTTATCACAGCCCGGGTGCACACCACCATCCAGCAAACGGCCCCTCACTACCAGCAGAGAAGTCTGAATCTCATCAACACTGGCAACCAGATCTTCAGATTCGACCCCTTCAACATAGTTCACCCTATGCCCACCATGCTGAGGCATATGATTGTTAACAATATTTGGCACTGGAGCAAAATTGATTGTCTTAGCATCGATCAGATCCTGGACTTTGTGCTGAAAAGCCTGACATTTCTCAATATGATGTCCTGGTGCCCCAGAGTGAAAATCGCACCGGACATTAGCATCATACCCCGGAGGCAATACTATTGGCGGAGCCATAGTTCTCAACTCAACAAACCCTAATCTGAGCAACTCAGGCAGTAGCTCAGCATAGGTCATTGGCAGAGGATCAAAACGTCTTTCGGGCATCCGTTGCCTTGGCTGATAAGGACGCTGATGCGGTTGTTGTTGTTGTTGTCTTGGTTGTTGCGGAGGTTGACGTTGTTGAGGTGCAGGAATAGTCACTGCGGAAACCTGTCTGTATTGATTTCTATTCGGACCTCGGCGGTGCTGAACAACATTAGTTTCACCTTCTCTACGACGAGGTGCCCCAGAGAAAGGTTTCTTGGACGAAGAGGAACTAGCATCATTGATCTTACCAGCCTTGATCAAACTCTCAGTCCTCTCTCCATATATGACCACATCAGAAAAGCTTTCGAATGGGCAACTCCCCATTCGGTCCATAAACACTCCCTGAAGTGTGCCAATGAACATGTCTGTCAACTCCCTTTCCAGCATAGGGGGTTGAACTCTGGCAGCAAGTTCACGTCACCTCTGGGCGTACTCTTTGAAGCTTTCATTGTTTTTCTGACACAGACTCTGCAGCTGAGTCCGGCTCGGTGCCATATCCATGTTGTGCTTGTATTGTCTGAGGAAAGCTTCTCCCATATCCCTCCAGCATCGGATCGAATCTCTCTTGAGCTCCATGTACCAATCCAAAGAAGCCCCAGATAGACTATCTTGGAAAAAGTACATCCACATTTTCTCATCGTCTGTATACGCAGAGATCTTCCGATAGTATGCTTGCACGTGAGTGCGAGGGCAAGAAGTACCATTGTACTTGTCAAAAGTGGGTGCTTTGAATTTGTGGGGAATCCTCAGGCCTTCCACCAACCCCAAGTTAGTCACATCAAAACCAAGAGAGTTCTGACATGCCATTGCACGGATCTTTTCAGCCAGGGCATCAACTTTACGATCCCTATCCTCAACTCTACCAACATCCCCATCATCTTCACTCAGCAATGTGAACATGTCTTCTTGTCGGTCGACAATAGGAGCTGGATGACAAACCGGAGCCCGGGTGGCCCTAACATTGACAGTCTCTGCAGCAAGAGGCTGTCCATTGATCCTTATACCCCTGAGTTCATCTCCCACAGCATGGTCATGAACGGGAGCAGCAGCAACATTGACGTTCTCAGGTACGGGGATACCAGCAGGTGAACCACGGTTAGACGCCTGAATAACCGTCTCTTATCTCTGAACCAAAGCTCGGAGCTCCTCCTGACCCTGAGCAACCCCTTGCATCATAGTCATGAACTGGGCCATGTTCGCCCTCATCTCAGCCAACTCGTTCTGAACCTGATCCATACTTCGCTGTTGATTGAGTCTGGTAGAATACCGGTGCGGTCTTCGATCAGCTATCCTGCCTGACACAGGAACCGGAGTGAGAAGTCGGGAACGAGAACACCTGTTATGCAAGATGATGTGTATATAATGTGCGTGATGTGTATGCAGGTTAACTTTTTTCATGCATTATTATACATATTTTTTTTTTGAAAATAAACATGCTATGATGCAAATGAGGGAGCCAAGACTGGTCGACTGAGTATCACGCGGCACAGGATCGAAGCTTCGGCTTGAACTCTGGCGTCACAACTTCATCTGAAACCCAAAGTCCTCTGAACCCAAGTCAACTGAACCATATCCACATCTGAGCATTCTCAAATTCAGCCCAGGGATCCGAAATAAACGGAACCCTCCGATCAATGCCAGGATCAAACCTCCGGCGTCCAGAAATAGATCCATAAATCCGACTTATAAATAGGACTCTGATCAACCAATAGTCACCAATAAAATCACCATCAGAACATGCATCTGTAAGAATCAACCCTCCCCTCGCAGGTAAATTCTAATCAGGCCATCCTAAGGCGGACAATAATCTCGACAATCGGGCAAAGATACTCAACGGGTTTGCCCTTTCGGGTGTGCCGTTGTAGCTCTCTTAAGATCGTCTCAATCAAAGATCCAGGAAAGAACGGTCATCAAAGTCAACAGCTCAGATGAGATCATCCAACCTGAGGGGAATAACTCCAAACGGAAGGACTCCCTCAAATGAACCTCGTCCGGCTGTGGTGACGCGTCGCAACAACATGCTAATTCAGCAAGTGAGGAAGCGCGAGACCACACTAATCCTAGGTTTATACTCGGGCCTGGGTTTTAGCCCCACTCAGAACACCCACCCCAAACAGAGGAACCACCTGCACAGAAGGCAACTCAATGACAGTATGATGCATGCAAACAGATATGCACATATATACAACATAATAATCATGCATGCAATAAATAACAGCAAATAACAACCAAAACTCTAACCTAGAGAGCGCTAGGAAAGACTCGCTTAGGGAAGATGGACCAGCAAGAGGTCAACTTCTCTTCATCCCCAGCAGAGTCGCCAGCTGTCGCATTACGCGAAAAAACCGGCGGGAAACAAGAACAACAGAGCCGCCACCGTGCGTTATTTATCCCAAAAAAGGGAAAGGAAACGCTCAGAGTAAACCTGGAAAAAAGCATGGTCTCGCGACCAAAGAGAATGGGATCGGGAGTCGGTTATGCGAAGGGAAGGTATTAGCACCCCTACGCATCTGTCGTACTCGACGGGATCCACGCACAATAGGAAGGAAAATGGTTGCTAAAATCACTGCTCAAACACACATCAAACACTGGCTGAAAGAGACACAAGAAAACAAACAATACTGACTCGGCAGGACATCGCGTCCTGGGCCTACTTAGTCTATCAGGCATAGACATCAGAGTCAAAGTAGTTCGGACTAGGGGAAAACACATGCTCGCTAGGATGTCGCATCCTATGCATACGTATCTTCTTGGACAAAGAAGAATCAGAGCATCTGTAGCTCGGCTCACGCACACAAACAAAACCACACAGGCAAACGCGGAACCCGAATGCCAATCGCTGGACTTACATCGGCTTCCGAACCAAACACACCCACACTGGAAAACAGATGCCACTTGATGGACTTATACCGGACTCCAAGCATACAACAAGAGGATATGGAATGCCAATCGCTGGGCTTACATCCATCTCCTAACACCAACACAGGAAGAAGAAGGGTCTCGATTGCAACTAGGGCAAGAGAAAGGTAAGGTCTCAATCGCAACGAGGGCGAGAGAAAAGAGTTAGTGTTAGTTGTTAGTCAAACTGGACAAGACATTGCATCTCGTGCCTACGTATCTCATCTGGACATGAGAATCAGAGTTGCCGTAGTTCGGCTAAACTATTCCTGTTGGTTTGTGTTTTTTAAGTGGACAATGTCACTACGCAATCTACCGGATGCTCGGCCTTTGGAGACTTACTCACCTGTAGTAGAAGGAGTTGACGTATCCTTAAGAGGGGATAATGTTTCTTTGTGTTTTAGGAAACGCAAGAAAGGAAGTCCTATACGAAGGAACCGTGCTACCTTAATTGACATGCAAACGAGACTACGCGGAGTCTAGCAAACCTAGGGGATACAATCACACCACACAAACACATATAGCATGAAGTAAACACACCAACAAGGGGCTCAAACATCAAGGCTAGGCTTTAGTCGAGGGGTCATGTCAACCTCGACAAACAAGCCTTGTATCAGGGTGAGGTTAGCTCTTAACCTTGACATTGAGAGTCAAGGTGAAGCCAGATGAAAGGTGAGTGAAGATTAGACTTCACAACTCTTATCCCTGGTCAGGGAGAGCTTCAGACAATGAAGTGTGGGTCCAGAAAGTGGGAACCCTTCTACACTTATGACACTGACTCAACTGATCTTGGGTTAATGTCCACAAGGCATCAACGTGTGATGTGAGCCAAGGGACGACTCAACAGAATAGCAGGAGGTGGACTACACACCTCTTGTGTCTGCCAATTGCCTTAACAAAGGTCTTTTCCTGCTTGGGGACAAAAATAAACAAGCACAAACATTGCCTCTTAAGGAGGACTTCAGACAGGTGCCTGGCCAAGTAACAGGCCAGGTCTTCCAGACTACATGGAGACAAGAGATTCTACCTCAATGCTTAAGCAAAGCAAAGCAATAGCAAGTTCACAAAGGAACTAAAGCAACTATGGTACCTGAAATCAATCAAATACAGTCAGTATACCAATCACAAAGCCAAAACAAGCAAATAAGAATCAACAGTCAACACTATCAATCACATGTGCAAAGCACTAGCCCAAAGCAAGTGAGCTAAGCATCCTACAAAATAGAACAAGTTAGTTCATAACGACCAACCAAGCTCAATCAACTTGCATTAATCTCCTTAAAGCATTTGCTTCCTAACCTGAAAAGCAAACTCAAACATGAGAAACAAGACCACTATGACAAGCCTAGGGTCAAAAGGAGGTGAAAAATTCAAAACAGCAAGTGAAAATTGATCAAAACCAATATTAAACAATTGGGAATCCAATCCAAGTGGTCTCACATTCATATCATTCATCATTATCATTTCATGAAGGAAAAGGCACAAAACATGCAATCTAGAACCTCAAAGGACCAAACAGAATGATCACGATCAAATCAATACCAAAACATTTCAATAAATCCTCAAAAAATTCATGATCAAACAACCTTCATAACATGTGAATCATACCAAATTTCAGCTCATTTGGACCAAGGGAAGCAAGTCAATGAAATTCATAATGTCAACACAAATTCAAGCAAGCTCATACATGGCATCAAAACATGCATCCACTTCAATCAATCATAAAACAGAAACCAAGCATGATAAATGAATGAGACCAAAGCCAAGATGCACTTCAAAATGTCTATAATACACATGCCAAATTTCAAATCCATCCAATTAATAACCAGGATTTCACAAATCATATAAAAACATGTCTCCCAAAAATTCACCAATTGACTAAACAGCAAAGAAAATCCCAATTAAATAGGAAATGCATTCAAACAAATCCAGAAAAATTCACAAGCATTCTCAACATTCATAAGATCAATCGTGCAAAAATCCAGCTCAATGCAAGTTCAATAAGCATTGCAAATAAAATCAAGAAGATGCACAAGGAATGGTGTCACACAAATTGTAACACCTCTAAAGATCATATCATATCTCTCAATCCAGGAACTCAAAAATTACAAACCACATATCAAAATGACCAGGAACATGTCTAGTTTAAGCATAAAAAATTTCATGAATTTCTAATGAAGCATCATCATTTTATAGGCAAAAGAGTGAGCATGGTGCACAAAATGACATGTTCAAACAAACCCTAGCCAATAATTTTTTTTCACACGTGCACAATATTATTAAAAATAACCAAAAAATCCAGGACATGATAAGGAGAATGGCATAAAAAATTGCATCAAATTTGGATTAAAATTGGAAGAGATATGAATTTTTGATCATGGTGAAAAAATAAAAAAAGTGAATGAAGGCAAGGCATGGAATTATGTGAATCAAATGAAAAAAATAAACAAAGCCATATGAGAAAGTGCCTAAGGCCGGATTCGAACCGTGCCAAAATTCAAAGTGAAGAGCGCCAAATGAAACTCCGCGTTTCATTCAAATAGGTGGCGCAGTGTGATTGGTTACAGGGCGCGGTAAACAGAAATTTGAAAACAAAGCCAGGCAAAACGGATCTACAAGCATTCTGGACACGAATTTGAGCAAAACTCATACAGTTCATCACCAGAAATCACTCAAGAACAAACGTGCATGAAAATTGGCAAACTATACATCATTGAACGCGTCTCATCAAGCACAACAACAATCTCAACATGATTTAATCTAAATCTCAATATCCAGCACGAATCGATCAAAAGAAAATTTAACATCAAACATTAAATTCCAGATTTCTTCCTTAATATTCAATGAAAACACATGATTCGACTTGCATCGTGCTCAGCAATGAGAGATCTATCAAAGCCATAACCTAATTTTATCAATGGTGAGATTCGAGTTCCAACCTTATGAAGATGCAGTTGCTTGATTTGATGGTTTCACGGTTCCAATTGATGAAACAGATGTGGATTGATGCTCTAGGAGATGAACGAAGTAGATCTTTTAGCTCACTTATGCTCCAGCTCCAAGAATCTTCAAAATGCCATGTGAATGCAAGGTGATGACAGTTCCGATTCTTCAAGGATTTGGCCATGATCTTGTGCAACAGATGCTCAATATCCTCTGCAAATGATGATCAATGCAAAAAGAAGCAAAAAGAACGATGCAATTTGATGAAAAAGTGAGAAAAAGCTTGAACAAAATTGAGAGAATTTGGATGAATTTCGGTTTGGATCTGAAAAAGTGATTGTGATTATTTGATTTCTGTTACAATTAAGCATATATACTCCTCTTAATCCAATTATTAATCATGATTAAGCCAAATCAAAGTGGATTAGCAAAATGCAATTTCATGTAACTTGGCCAAAATGCCCTTTTTCAATTAGAGCCAATGGAACAGTAAAAGTGCAATTGAAGCAAGTCCAAATTTCAGTTTATGATGTGTTGGAAGTGGTTTGGTATGAAAATTACATGTATTTTTCAAAAACACCTTTTTTCCCACCAAAATGCAAATTAGTTCACTTGAAAAATGCCATTTTGAGGTGTTGATTTTTGATGAAATGTGATGATGCAATATGATAGTACATGTCAAATGTGACTTGCTCAAAAAAGAATCACCCAATTTGGCCAAATGGTTCATGAGTTATGCCACTTTGAAGTTCAACTTTTTTTGAAAATGATTTGATCACAACTTGCCAACCACACATGAGAAATGAGTGTTCTTGGACTTTTTGGAAAGGTGAGAGCAAGATCTTCAACTTTCATGTTGGACAAAATTCCATTTGAAGCTTTTATGATGATGTAAATTTGAGGAGAAGAATTTTCCATTTTTGGCAATTTCCAATTACAGGTCACCTGCTATTTTTGGAAACGTTTCATCTGACCTCCAATTCTTCAATCTTGATCTTTGAAATGTCAAAGGATACTTGTATGGACATGAATGAAGCCTTTCAAACCATCTCCCACCTTCAAATCCATAAAATCAGGCAAAGGTGACCACAATTGACTTTTTAGGGTTTCAGATGAAATTCAGCTTGACTGTTGAGCTTTGATCATCCAATATTTGTCCAAACCACTTCAAAATGATCACATAATCATATGAACTTGTTAAACCAACCCTAGGGCTTTGTTTCCTTGAGAATTGCACATGCTTGCTTGATTGACTGATTCTCCTGATCATCTTGACCTAATCTTGTTTGATGACTGGCACTTGGGCAAATGGACAATGCAATGTTATGCAGTGGACTATGTTATGTTAATGACCTAATGTGAAATGTATGTACAAAAGGTAGGTGAAAATTTGAGGTGCTACAGTATGCTTTGCTTTTGATTTAGTCAATAAATCATAAAGTGACGAATACACCGCTACAATATGTATGACACTTTATGTAGTGACAAGGAAAAGATGTTATATCTGGGGTTCACAATTTTTTCACGATTGTTAGCGGTGTACATATTGTTTGATTTGAAGGAAAATAGTGGGTGGGTGTTTACCAATGATTTCTGATAAACAAACGCTAGTCTTCCAATATATATGTATTTTTGGTAACTTACAGGATCGACTAGATTGATCCTAGGACATGTGTCTCAAGAACTATCATTACGGTGATTTGACTCATGGTTAAGTTTGTTTCTGGTTTAAGAACAGCGAAAAGTGTTTTGAAAACAATTCTAAACGAAATTTATGACTTTATGAATAAAGAGTAAATGACGATGACTTTGTAGGAAAGGGTTTTTGAAAGATAACGAAAGTACTTGGAAAAGGTGAAAATGACTTGAAGTCGCTAGGCATTGCTTTCTTGCTATTGTTCTTTTAATTAGGCATGAATATACCATGATATTTAGTGCCTCTAAAGTACTTCAAAATTCTTTTGGTTGCTAGTAGGTGACATGTTCTAGGTTTCTCCATCAACCTACTTAGCAAGCCAACACTTTGACAAATATCTAGTTTTGTGTTACATAGATACCTTAGTGAGTCAATGATTTTTTTATATAAGGTTGTATCTACAAGCTCATCTTTTATTTCATTCTTTAATTTATTAATGTTTCCATATGAGTGATTGCAGGATTGTAATTACTCATTTTGAATTTCTTCAAATTGTTTTATGCATATTTCTTATGATGCAAGAAAACTCAACCTTTTGTATTCACAGATTAAATTCCTAGGAAGTAAGCCAAGCCCCTTAGGTCAGAAATTTCAAACTCACTCTTCATGCTAGATTTGAATCTTATTATTTCAATTTCATTTTATCATGTGACCAATAAATCATCTACATATATGCATGGTATGATATGATATTTCCTATTTGATCCCTTTAAATATACTACATGTTCTCATGTGCATTTTATTAATCCTATATTGATGAGAAAATTGTTTATTCATCTGTTCCATGCTCTATATGCATATTTCAATCCATATACAACCTTTTTTTTAGCATATACACCTTCTCTTCTTTCCCTTTGATCTCAAATTTAGTGGTTGTTTGATATAAACCTCCTTCTTTAATGGCCCATTCAAAATAGTAGAGTTTATATCGGTAGAGATTGATGTTCCCCATCCAGAAGATACAAAAGTGCCCCATACTTCTGAGGCAGAGGCATCATATACTATACAGGTTACTCTTGAGATAATTATTAAGGAACCAACTACTAAGGAGACTATTACTGATGATAGGTAGGTTACTCCTCCTATTGATGCATATGTCACTGCTCCTCGTGAGACAGCTCCTTCTTCGCCAGACTTGGCTGTACTGCTGAATTTTTCACTCATGGACGAAATATCCGGTAACTTCTGGGTGTTTTAAGAAAATGGGTACTTATCAAAATTCTAGATATTTTGAAAATTCCATGCTTCAATTTTTACAAGGGTAACATGGGTATTAGGGAAATATTGTGGGTCCCAAGTATAATGAAAATTCAAAATGTTTATATAAGGTTGTATCTCGAAGCTCATCTTTTATTTCATTATTTAATTTATTAATGTTTCCATATGAGTGATTGCAGGATTGTAATTACTCATTTTGAATTTCTTCAAATTGTTTAATGCATATTTCTTATGATGCAAGATATCTCAACCTTTTGTATTCACAGATTAAATTCCTAGGAAGTAAGCCAAGTCCCCTAGGTCAGAAATTTCAAACTCACTCTTCATGCTAGATTTGAATCTTATTATTTCAATTTCATTTTATTATGTGACCAATAAATTATCTATATATATATGCATGGTATGATATGATCTTGCCCATTTGATCCCTTTACATATACTACATGTTCTGATGTTCATTTTTTTAATCCTATATTGATGAGAAAATTGTTTACTCATTTGTTCCATGCTCTAGATGCATATTCAATCCATATACAACCTTTTTTTAGTATATACACCTTCTCTTATTTCCCTTTGATCTCAAATTTAGTGGTTGTTTGATATAAACCTCCTTCTTTAATGGCCCATTCAAAAAAGTAGACTTTATATCGGTAGAGACTGATGTTCCTCATCTAGCAGATACAGAAGTGCCCCATACTTTTGAGGCAGAGGCAACATATACTATAAAGGTTACTCTTGAGATAATTATTAAGGAACCAACTACTTAGAAGCCTATTACTGATGATAGGTACTCCTCCTATTGAGACATATGTCACTGCTCCTCATGAGACAGCTCCTTCTTCGTCAAACTTTTCACTCATGGACGAAATATCCGGTAACTTCCGGGTGTTTTAAAAAAAACGGTTACTTATCAAAATTCTAGATATTTTGAAAATTCCATGCTTCAATTTTTACAAGGGTAACATGGGTATTAATGAAATATGGTGGGTCCCAAGTATAATTTGGGGGTGGTAGGAAAAAACCTCGAGATTTTATTTAATGGGGCCATAAATAAATTTCCTAAACATCAAGTTTTGAAGATAATAAATTGGAAAAACAATACATTTTTGTGACCAGAAATTTCAAACTCACTCTTCATGCTAGATTTGAATCTTATTATTTCAATTTCATTTTATTATGTGACCAATAAATTATCTATATATATATGCATGGTATGATATGATCTTGCCCATTTGATCCCTTTACATATACTACATGTTCTGATGTTCATTTTTTTAATCCTATATTGATGAGAAAATTGTTTACTCATTTGTTCCATGCTCTAGATGCATATTCAATACATATACAACCTTTTTTTAGTATATACACCTTCTCTTATTTCCCTTTGATCTCAAATTTAGTGGTTGTTTGATATAAACCTCCTTCTTTAATGGCCCATTCAAAAAAGTAGACTTTATATCGGTAGAGACTGATGTTCCTCATCTAGCAGATACAGAAGTGCCCCATACTTTTGAGGCAGAGGCAACATATACTATAAAGGTTACTCTTGAGATAATTATTAAGGAACCAACTACTTAGAAGCCTATTACTGATGATAGGTACTCCTCCTATTGAGACATATGTCACTGCTCCTCATGAGACAGCTCCTTCTTCGTCAAACTTTTCACTCATGGACGAAATATCCGGTAACTTCCGGGTGTTTTAAAAAAACGGTTACTTATCAAAATTCTAGATATTTTGAAAATTCCATGCTTCAATTTTTACAAGGGTAACATGGGTATTAATGAAATATGGTGGGTCCCAAGTATAATTTGGGGGTGGTAGGAAAAAACCTCGAGATTTTATTTAATGGGGCCATAAATAAATTTCCTAAACATCAAGTTTTGAAGATAATAAATTGGAAAAACAATACATTTTTGTCAGAAGTGGGATTTGAACCCACGCCCTCTCACGAAGACCAGAACTTGAGTCTGGCGCCTTAGACCACTCGGCCATCCTGACTTGATATTAATGTTATACTTAATTACTTAACTCAATGTTATGAATGCTTAGTTTTGATTTGATTCTGGCATATTTGAGGTTAGACTTATACTTATCTTTTCTCATTTCTCTCTTTATCTTTATAATCGAATTTTTGTGGTGTTTACAGACATGGAAAGAAAGAAATATTGAATTATCGATGTTGTGATTGAATTTGTGAAAATTATACGACATGGACATAGGGTGGTGAAGTGACAAAAACCCAACTAAGTGACACATAGATGAAGGTTATAATGATATGGATGACCAACTAGAAGATATTATCAATGATATTAGAGAAGATTCTTTTAAGAGAACCCATATGTATGACACTTTATGTAGTGACAAGGAAAAGATGTTATATCTGGGGTTCACAATTTTTTCACGATTGTTAGCGGTGTACATATTGTTTGATTTGAAGGAAAATAGTGGGTGGGTGTTTACCAATGATTTCTGATAAATAAACGCTAGTCTTCCAATATATATGTATTTTTGGTAACTTACAGGATCGACTAGATTGATCCTAGGACATGTGTCTCAAGAACTATCATTACGGTGATTTGACTCATGGTTAAGTTTGTTTCTGGTTTAAGAACAACGAAAAGTGTTTTGAAAACAATTCTAAACGAAATTTATGACTTTATGAATAAAGAGTAAATGACGATGACTTTGTAGGAAAGGGTTTTTGAAAGATAACGAAAGTACTTGGAAAAGGTGAAAATGACTTGAAGTAAATGTTTTAAGTTTTGAGAAAGTACTGGAAATGAAAACTTGGCGAAATGTAAATGCGGAGGTAAAAATGATGATAAAATACTGAAAATAAGGGCAATTCGACAGAAGAAAAGACAATGAATAATTTTAATTTTAATAACTTGTATGAAATAGATAAACAAAATTATGGTGTTCTTCGTAAAACTCTTTTCTCTCGCTCTGGTACTTTGAGTATTTTTGTGAATTTTTGTATATCTGTTTGAACACCACCGAAATCTAAAACTAAGACTCCTATTTATAACAATTCGACCCTAACGGCCTCTTCATAGATGACTGCCACGTTCGACATTTTTAAGAGTTGCATGTCTCAGATGTTTCCACGTGTTGGCCTGATGAAACTGCTTCATTTAAATTTCAAATCTTTCCCGCTTGAAGCTTCAACTCTGTCAAAACGCCTACGTCGAAGAGAGCTTTGTGGAGATCCAAAAAATCTTCTAAGTCTCAGGCTTTGACAAGAAAAATTTGTTTACCCAAGAAGAGAATTTAACAAACAGCTTCGACACAGCCATCTTTTATTTATTCTCCAGAACATAACACTGCCAAAGAACTTCAACTATTAGTCGAAATCTCCAACTAACAAATTGCCCCCAACAAATGTCTATTTCGAATCAATATAGAAATGGGCAGTTTTTGTAATCACTAGATTTCGACCAGAGACCTTTCATAGACTTAAAAGTCCATATTTGTCAGTTAATCATGATTAACTTTTTCAAAACGTCTCATCAAAACGTGTGCGTAGTTATTTGTGATCATGAATTTCAACTTCCAAGGAAATGAACAGTAATCCTTGTACCCTTTTTTCAGAAAAACCACCACGTGGCCCACTACCCTAGCAAAGCGTAACCAGTCAGCTTTCGTAGGTTGATACTATAAAAGCTCACTTGTCATTTCTTTCTTTCTTTTTACGAAAATCTTCATTTTCAACCTAAGTTCATCTTCTAAAACTTCTCTGAAAACGTTTCTTCTTCCCTAAAACCCTAATCCTTCAAAATCTCCAAAAACCCATTACAATGTCTTCTAATAAATAACAAAAGCAGTCAAAGAACATCAAAGGTGTTGGATCCTCAAAAAGTTCCGCTTCTCAGAACATTCCAACTAGCACAACCATAACTGTTGGGGATCGGGAGTACATCACTGTTCCAAAACTTATGAAAGAACAGAAAGCAATTTTCGCTTCTCAGGTAATGGTTCCTTCCTTACTTTCTGGAAATGCTTTAGGGTTTTTAGGCCCATTAGTCTCTGAAGAACATTTAGAGAGATGTGCAAAGTTTTTTCCCTGTTATCATAATACCAAACCCATAGCCAATAAAACTGTTTCCTCCAGAAATAAGAAGAATCCAGTCCAAAGAGAGGCTTTTCAACTGGATTTTATTACTGATAGTTTCCGACCCTTTCGGTCTTGCCCAACCCTAGACAAATCCTATCTAGCTTGGTTAACAAAAGTTGAGAAGAAGAAAGCTTCATTTTGGAAAGAATCGGGTATTTTTGACCTGATTCAAATGTCGAAGATGGGTTTTAGTTACCGCTAACCTTTATTATTATCCAGCCTATACTTCTGGGATAGCACATATAACACCTTTCAACTCCCTTGTGGAATGATGACTCTCACGCTTTTCGACGTAGCTGCCATCTCTGGACTTCCTCCGATAGGAGAAACCTTCGACCCCTACCAAGACTATGAAAACTTGATTGACTTCAACGTCAAGAACGCTTCATTCAGTACTTATATTAATCTGTATCACGCTGATGGGGAAGAAGTTTCTGACATAGAACATATAGCATTCTTAGGTCTATGGTTGTCCAAGTTCTTCTTTTGCTGTAAATCTCTGCAAGTTGCAAAGAGATTTTTAACACTCGCTAACCAATTGCATGTTGGCCGAAGAGTGTGTTTAAGTGAACTCTTATTGGCTAGTTTGTATGAAAGTCTAGGATCGGCTAGTGCTAAGTTAAAGGAGTATGAAGTTGGTACCAATTTATTACTATCTGGGCCTTATTGGCTTCTTCAATTGTGGCTCAATGCCACTTTCGAATCCTTTTTGCCAACACGAGGAAACGTTGATGAAAGTGCCCCAGAGATAATAAATCTAAGCATTGAGGGCACCAGACTCCTTCAACTGACTCCAGCGGATGATGTTGACAACTTACAAACTTCCCTCACCAAATACACCTTGATGTTCTCGAAGCGTCACCATTTCCTTCCTTCGATGGTTCCTTTTGCCATTCGAACCCATGGTCCTTCCTGGTTTACTGCTTCACTCAAAGATGCTGTGAAGAACGCCAACACAGAGATCGAAGATATATGGCGTGCCTTCCTCTTCCCAAGGCTGCTTGTTTCTAGGATCCTGCCAGTAAAGACCCGTGTGTGTCTGTTGGATTATCAACCTAATTTTGTCTCTCGACAATTTGGGTTGTGTCAGCTTATTCATGTTTCTTTATTCAAACGAAAGCGTGAGATCTGCTGTGCATGGACTGAATGGAGCGCTCGAGACATTGCAATCCACAAAGAATTCCATGCAAACTTTGCTGAATTCCAATTAATAGCCTACCAACCGTCGTTCTACTCCACCAATGGTTTTGCAACTTGGTGGACAGATTTCTATTGCCAGAATATGTTTTCTACTGCTGAAATCAAAGAACGTCTAACGAAGGCCTTTTCATCTTTGCAGGAAAATGTCCACAAGGGTAAGCTTACTCACTCTGAAGAAATCCAAGCATTCCAAAAGTACTTTAAAACTGTCTATAATCCAACGGACCTTGTTCGAACCGTTTGTGAAGCAGCCCCGATTTTAAAAGAGAAATTTGAAAAGCAAATTATCAAAAGAAAATCTCTCAAAGCTGTAAAACCTGAATTTAAATATGATTTGGCCATTGAGTGTGAACCACCCAAATTTCCAAACGTACCCAGTGCAGATTTTGCTTTGTCATTTTTCCCCCTTACCCAAACTGGTTCATATGTGGAGACATTTTTAAAATAATGAAAAATGACCAACAAAAACCTACTAAAAGAGTAGTTGCAAACAAACATACCTTAGATAGTTTCAAAGGCTTCCTTTCCTTCACTCTGACTTAAATGCAGTGAGAATTACTTCTCCGACATGTGAAGGTGTGGAATGTTTGGATTTCTTGGTTTTAAAACTCCCTTTCGTCTTTTTGTCAATCTTTTAAACATTTGCATGTTTCGACTAACTCACATTCTTCTTTAGCTGTCAAAAGGAAGGTGTCGAAGAAAGAGAAGCCGGTGGTGAAAGCTAGTTCGAATACTGCTTCTAAGCCAACTACCTCTTCAAGCCAGGGAGCGCCTTCTGGTGCTGCTCCAGAAAAAACGAAGAAGAGTTCAAAGGTATTTCATCAAATAACTTCTTTGTCTCTTTCGTATTTTTCTAACTATTTATATTTTCTTTTTCAGGGTAGTGGCAAGCCTCCTTTGATGCCCAAGAAAAGAAAAGTCTCCACTGCTAATATAATTCTTGTCGAAGATGATGAAGAAGATACTCCTCCAACTCCACTTAAGAAAAAGCAGAAAAAGAATAAGGCAACAGTTGCCCCTTACCAAACAAATAAAAAACAAGATGTCGAAACCAACATTCTCCCTCCTCTTCCAAAGAAAACTCCATCCCAGCCCTCTGGTGGCGCGGCACTGGAGCACATTGGGAGTAATGCTTCCGACCCTGAGGCTCAACAGGTAGACTTTGACCTTGAGTGATTTATCTTTCGACAAACTCATACTTTATTCTAACACTTTGTTTTCAGGACAAACCCACTACTCCCCTCATTTCTACCGCCAATCAGAGTGATCCTTCGAGCGGCATAAATCCATCTCCTCATCCGACAATCACCGGTGCTGTCCAAAACAAAGGATCTTCGACTGGAGTCCAAAATCTCGAAGCAGATAACGCCCAAAACGAACAAGAAACCTCTTCTTCTGGTGAAGATGGTAAAAGAGATTCGAAGCATGTTGATGAGAAGGACTCAACAGAGAAAGAAGACTCCGAGGATACTCCTAGTAATTCTCCTGCAAGAGTTGCGTTCCCTTCAAATGATGCTGATGAGGATGATCAGGATTCTGATGAGATTGAGGGGTACTTTCAGGAAAATGAAGACATGAATGTGGGAGAAGTTGATCCTGAAGGAAATCAAACTGGAGCTGGTGATGCCAACATCGACATGGTCCCAAATCCAATTAAAGTTCGACCATCCATCACCCAGACTTCACCTATATCACTTATTGAGGAGGAGAAAAAAGCTTTAAAACAAACTGATCCCCTCAAGTATGTAAGGTTAATGATGGCTCAAAGAGAGTCTTCTTCAGAGCAAAGTATTTCTGGAGCTTCGACCCATTCTGGTGCTAGTGCAAACGAAGCATCACATGATGAACTCCTTCAGCAGGTGAAGAAGGCAATTTTTGATGTAGATCTCTTTGAAGAATTAAGGAATAATGTGGGAGCGAGCTTTAGCATAAAGAAGCTGATAAGCAAGATTAACATCACTGCTTGCCCCACTGATATAGGTGAAGCCCTTATCGACATTCAAAACCTCATTGACCAAGTTTGTGCTGAATACCATAGGGAGGTCGATGCCAAAGCCAAGCTTCTATCAACTGAAAAAGCTCAAGCCACTGAGTTTAACAATGCCCTTCGAACTTCACAAGCTTCTGAGGAGTTAGTCGCTTCCAGAAAATCAGCCCAAGCAGAATTCGACACTTATACTGCTTCGATACGTCTCTGGGAATCTCATAGTGCAGAATTGCAGAAGAAGATTTCTGATGCTAAGGCGAAGCAGACTGCTATCCAAGGCTTGGATAGTACTGAAGCTGATGATCTGGCAAAGCAGAGCGTAGATCACATCAAAAAGGCTACTGCTATGAACGAAGATATTGCACGCCTCAGAGGGGTTCAAGCGGCTGTTCAATACAAGATTGGCTTGGCGAAGAAAAAGTATGATTGGATGAGGGCCACTATTCCTTTTTGATTTCCTCATATATTTGTTCTATTCGACTCTTGTTCATTTGTAATTTGATTAAGACGAAAGCCATTTTGGCAAGATTTGGAGTTTAAATATCTTTACCATTTTGGCCATGATAGTTCTTTGCTTACTATGTTGTTATGATTTTCAATTCATGCATAAATGGTTTATACTTCTTTAAGTATTTCCCATTTACTTTTAGGATTCTTCGATCCTCTGTTAGTTCTTCTATTTCGTATGCATTATTTGAAAAGGCTTTTAGAATTCGAAAGGGTCCTTCCCAATGCGGAGACCATTTTCCTAATGCTTTATTCTTTCGATCCATAGGTAATATAACTTTCCAAACTAAATCATTCATAGTGAAGGTTTTACCTTTGACCCTCTTATTGTATGCCCTTGCTACCCTCTCCTTCTGTCTTCTTAATACTTCTAACGCATGCAACCTTTCTTCGTCCAAATCCACCAGCTCATTTATCATCATTTCCAAGTATAAATCAGATGGAATTTCTCATTGTCTTTGGATTCTCATTGATTGCAAGTGGATTTCGACAGGTAATACTGCATCATGTCCAAATGTAAGCTGGAAAGGTGTAGTGTTAGTAGCTTCTTTAGGGGAGGTTCGACAAGCCCAAAGCGCTTGGTCTAAAGTTTTGTGCCAATTTTTTGGCTTCTTCCCTACATGCTTTTTGATTAAACCAATTATTACTTTATTGGCTGCTTCGACTTGCCCATTGGCTTGAGCATAATAGGGTGTGAATGTTAATAATTTGAAACCCATCTCCTTTGCAAACTCTTGCATCTTTCGACCAGTAAAAACTGATCCTTGATCTGTTGTTATACTTTCTGGGATTCCAAATCTATATAATGTTTGCCTTTGAATGAATTCGATAATAGTTTCTTGATCCACATTTACTAAAGGTACTGCTTCGACCCATTTAGTGAAATAGTCAATTCCTACAAGTATGTACCTTTGACCTTTGGATGAATTGGGTCGAATTTCCCCAATTAGATCTAATGCCCATCCTCTGAAAGGCCAAGGCTTAATAATTGTATGAAGCTCACTTGCAGGAGCATGTTGAATTCCTGCATGTATTTGACATTCTTGGCAACCCTTAGCAAACTCTATACAATCTTTTAACATGGTGGGCCAATACATTCCATATCTGAAAAGAAACCATTTCATCTTATGGCCTGCCTGGTGTGCTCCACAGGCTCCACTATGTACACTAGATAATGCCAAGTAAGCTTTGCTTTCTCCTAAACATTTCAACAGGATCCCCTCAGGGGTTTTCTTGAATAATTCATTCCCCATCAAAACATAAGATAAAGCCCTGTACTTGGTTTTTCTTTCTGTATTTGTCGAAGGGTTCTTAAGATAATTAGTAATTGGATTCCTCCAATTTGTATCTATTAAGGTATCAATGGCCAATACTTCAAACTCCTCTTTGTTAGCATATCCTAATTGAGTGCTTTCCAAATCTATCAGAGACAATCTAGCAGCCATTGCCTTCCCTCTTACTTCGACAAGTTCTTCTAGCTTCTCTTTTGAAATTCTATACCCTGAAGCTATTTGTGCTAAGTCATTAGCTTCTTGGTTTTTTATTCTAGGGACATGTTTTATGTCGATATATTCGAATTTTTTTAGTAACCTATTTGCAATGACGAAGTACATAATCAAATTTTCTTTTATACATTTGTACTCCTTCGTCAGTTGCTTGATTACTAATTCTGAGTCTCCTTTAATTTTGACCTTAGTTGCCCCCAATTCCAACAAAGCCTCAAGTCCTGTAATAAGGGCTTCATATTCTGCTTCGTTGTTAGAACAAAGGGGAACTTCAATTCTATATTTGAGTTTTGTTGGAATTCCGTCAGGAGAAATTAACATGATGCTAACTCCACTTCCATCCTTATGAGTGGAACCGTCGAAGAATAATCTCCAAGGTTTCAACTCAAGTTGAAGTTGAGGATTTTCGACCACTGCATGGTTTACAATAAAGTCTGATACTATTTATCCCTTCATTGCCCTTAAGGGCATAAAGGTTAAAGAGTATTCAGTGAGCGCTAAAGCCCATTTGCCAATTCGACTGTGCATTATTGGCTTAGATAACATATACTTGATGACATCAAAATGTGAAGAGACGTATAAATCAATAGGTTTTATATAATACTTGAGTTTAGTACAAGAGAAATGCAAACAAAGACACTGCTTTTCTATTGAAGTGTATGTAGTTTCTGCATCATTTAAAACCCTACTAAGATAATAAATGGCTCTTTCGACGCCATCTGCATTCTCTTGTGCCAACATGCTACCTATGGTAGTGTCGGAAGCTGATATATACAGTCTCATAGGCTTCTTTCCACATGGTGGTGCCAAGATAGGAGGATTCATCAAATAATGTTTGATCTTGTCAAATGCCTCTTGATGTTCGTCATTCCGTTCGAACTTCCCTTGTTTCAGGTGTAGGAGGGGAGAAAAGGCTTGAGTTCGACCATTTAAGTTTGAGATGAATCTTCTTAGGAAGTTTATCTTTCCTAATAATGATTGCAATTCTTTCTTGGTTGATGGTGCTTTGGTCTCCATAATAGCCTTCGTCTTATTTTGATTGATTTCTATCCCCTTTTTATGGACCACAAAGCCCAGAAAATCTCCAGCCTGCACAAAGAATGCACACTTAAGAGGATTCATTTTTAAGCCATGTTTTCTCATTCTTTCGAATGATTGGTTGAGATGGGTTAGATGATCTTCATATGGCGTAGATTTTATCACAATATCATCTATGTACACTTGCATAAATGTCTCTATATAATCATGGAATATAGAATTCATTGCTCGATGGTATGTTGCCCCAGCGTTTTTTAGGCCAAAGGGCATAACTATCCACTCATAAGTGCCTATTGCCCCTGGACATCGAAAGGCTGTTTTAGAAACATCCTCTTCTGCAATGAAAATCTGGTTATAGCCAGAATATCCATCTGCCACAGGCATTGGATACTCATCTTTAGGAGTTGCTGCATTTAGATCACGAAAATCTATACACACTCGCAAAGAGCCATTTTTCTTGATAACAGGAACTATATTTGCAATCCAATCGACATACCTTGTGGTCCTAATGAAATTGCATCGAAGAAGTCTTTCGACCTCTTTTTTGATCTTTGAGAGGATTTATGGGGCGAATCTCCTTGGAGTCTGCTTGATAGGCTTCTTGCCATCCTTGATAGGCAGCTTTAATTCTACCAAGTCCCTTTTCAAACCAGGCATCTCGTCGTAGTCCCAAGAAAAGCAATCCTTGTGTTCTCTTAGCAATTCAATTACTCTTACTTTCAACTTGGGGTCCAGTTTAGTGCTGATGTAGGTAATTCTTTTTGTACTCCCATTTCCGAGATCAATTTCTTCAAGAGGATCTTGCGCTAACATCTTCGCACCTGACGTTACTGGATCTTTTTCGAATCCCAGAGGCGCTTCGTCATAGATGGCATCTAACCTCTGTTCTGTTAGTTCCACAGGTACCTGTTCGTCATGGGGTTTTGGTTTAGAGTACTCCCCAGGTCCTGTATTATAGACTTCACCCAATGTGGCTTCGTCAGCCATGTTTGTTATCTCGGCTTCGAGAGCCGCTTGTCTTTTGTTCTCAGCCATGTAGGCCGAAATCTTTTCGAAAAAAGAAGACTCAGTCATAGTACATGTCTTCATCCCAGCCTGTTGGCCGTATTTCAGATGATTCCCCTTCTTCTGGGTCTCCCATAATTTCCATATCCCACTAAAAGCCATTGGGATGAAGAGTCAAGAAGTACAAAGCATTTTTATTTGGGGCGTAGCCTTCTTCAGCTGGATGGCATGGTCCTATATGAGCCAAGTTCCTGTCGAAGTTCTTCTTGTCTACATGGTTTACTTCTGCCATGAAGTAACTTTGGTCAGCTTCAACATTTTCCACTACACCATTTTCTCTCCAGATGGATATCCTCTGATGCATGGTCGAAGGCACTGCCCATATTCCATGTATCCATTCTCTTCCTAGTAGTAAGTTGTAATTTGCCTTCGCGTGTATTACCATGAACATTGTTGGTCTTGTAATTGATCCAACAGTCAAATCCACTTGTATGACCCCCAGAGTCTGGCCTATCTTACCCTCATAATTTGACAATACCATGTTGTAAGGTTTGACATCAGTGTCGAACATACCTATCTTCTTTAACATGAATTGGGGCATCAAATTGACTACTGCCCCTCCGTCCACCAGAACTTTATTCACCCCCACATGTCCAACTTTGGCCCTAATGTATAGGGGCTTGAGGTGACTCTGCATCCCTTGGTGAGGCCTTTCAAAAAGAGCGTCTTGCTCTTCGACAACGCCGCTGTTGAGAACATAGTAACACACTGGTTGATGCTTCGCCATCTCCACAGCATCCGCTTCCTCATTATCTTCAACCTCCGTCTCCTGGTTATATTCGTATGGCAGGACTGAGACTACATTGAAATTCATATTAACAGAAGACAATTCGTCGGACTCGAAGTCGTCAGTGAGCATTTCCTCTTCTCTTACTTGTTCCTTCTGAACTTTTTGACTTTTGTTTTCATCTGGAAAAAACTTCCTTCCTACAGGTGGTTTGGTCGAATTCGTGACATTTGGGGGAAAAAACTTCATCTCTCTTTCAGCCTTCCTCAACCTCTGATGTCTTCTCCACTAGGATCTTGACATAGGATTCTTTCCTTTGTAGTTCTCTAGCCTGATAGCCTCTCTCTTGGATGCCTGGAACTGTTTTCTATAAGCCCAAGAGGTTTTTCCTCCATCCTCAAAACTTATCCACTTTCCTTTCTTCGACCCTGCCTGAGTCCATTTGTCCTCAGGGACTTCTGCTAGTAGTTTAAACATAACTCTTTTCGCCCTTGGGTGAGGGTTGTCTGGCCTTCTAGGTGCTCCCCTCTTGTCGAAGATATACATATTTGGGTTACCTCCATGCCCGTCCCAATCTTGGTTAGATGGGATTCTTTCGAATGCTTCAGCTAATTCTCCATTGTACACTGCCCCACACCTGGGACACATCAAGCATTTTGTTTCATACTTGTAGCAACGCACAATAAAACCAAGAAGGCTTTCTCCTGGCGTGGGATACACCTTCTGTAATTGGCTTTCCTTCCTCCAGTTTCTCTCAGTCTTTGTTTGTTGCCATCTTTCATAATCCTCAGCCACCCTTCGACATATCTTGATGCTGCACCTTGGGCACAGCAACATGTCAGAATTTCTTTTGTGACATCTCCAAAGGTATTCACGTAGGCTTTCATTGGCTTTGGGATAGCCAAACTTCACCCTCTCTTGCTCCATCTTCAGACACTTCTCCACTTCCTCCATTTCTCGGGGGGATTGTTTCAGATCCACCATGTTGACACCTAGACTGGCGCCATCAGTGATTGAAATTTCCTCAAATTTCTTTCTTAGGCCCTCAGTAGCCTCAGTTGCTTTCCCCTTGAGACCTTCAGTGGCCCTTGGTTCGACGTTAGCAACCTGTTCACCTTTGACAAAGATTCCAAGGGAATCATCGTTATTTAGGCCATCAGTAGCCTGCTTTCCCTCTAGCGCATAGCCTTCAGTTCCTGTTGCCTTTACAGCCTCCACTTCCCCTACGTCAATCATGTTGATTTCGACAGGTTCAGCATAATTCGTATCAGCAATGTTGAGGGGATCAACATCAACCTTCATCTGGTTTTTTCCTTTTTCAGCGAACTTGAGGCGGCCATCCCAAATTGCATTCTGAATAAGATCCCTGGAAAGAAAGCATTGTGAGGTTTTATGGCCTAAAAAATTGTGATATTTACAGAAGCCTCTTTGCTTTCGTTGTTCTAACGGAGGAATTTCGGTATTAGGAGGCACTATCATTTGGCCATCTTTTACTAATAAATCAAATATCTCGTCACATTTGGTAACATCAAATGTGTAAGTCTTTTTAGGAAATCTATCATTCTTTTCAGTTTCGATAGGGTTTCTGCCATTCGAAGGTGTAAGTAATTTGCAAGCATAAGGTGGTGCTTCTTTTAATTCAGCCAAATGCACTTCGAATTCCTCAAGACCATAAGGGTCTTCAGAGATTTCAGACTCCCCTTCTTTGAATTCGACATAAGCAACCCTCTCTTTCTTATAATTCTTATTTGCTCTGGCATTTTCAGATTTTAAGCGTTCGACCTGTCGAACCCTATCTGCTAATTGGGCCATATCTCTTAGATGTTGGGTATCTAACTTTTTCCTGATGGAATAGTCTAAACCTCCAGCGGCCATTTCGACCAACTCGTGTTCAGGCACTATTGTAAAACATCTAGATTTCAACAAACGGAACCTATTCAGATAATCTTCTATAGGTTCGGTGAATTTTCTTTTGATACTGGCTAATTCCTTAAGACTTATCTTGGTTTGGCCTATGTAGAATTGTTCATGAAACAATCTTTCCAACTGAGGCCAAGCATCTATGGAATTTGGTGGCAAAGTTGTAAACCACGTGAAGGCGTTCTTTGTTAAAGAACTGGGGAAATATTTCATCCTTAGGTTCTCACTATTCGCCAAATCCCCTGCCTCAATCATGTATCTGGCTATGTGCTCTATAGTGGATTCACTAGTGTCCCTTGAGAATTTGGTGAACTTAGGGATTTTACAACCCCTTGGTAATCCTGTCTGCAAGACATATTCTGATAAAGGAGAGGAATAATTTGGTCGTCGAAGTCCTGTGTTCAGACCATTTTGGGCCATGATTCTCTCTATCATACTAGTTAAGTCATTTTCCATCATGTTTTCCCGCCTGACCCTATGAATTGCTTCGTCTGTGTCCTGGTCTCTATTAACCATTATCACTCTCCTAGGTTGTTCTTCAGGGACTTCCCGTCGAATTGGTTGTTGTTCCAATCTTGCCCCCATGACCCTTTCGTGAGGCGCTTGCCTTGGTGGTCGAACCTAATCTATAGTTGGTTCTTCTCCTTGGATTATAACTTGGTTTGGCCTGCGTCGAACAGAAGACTGTGGGGCGCCTAGGAAATCTGCTATGCGTCCCATCTGCGCTGACAGTTGTTGGTATGTTTGGGCATTGTCAGTGTTAGTCCTATTCACATTCTGTATCAGGGGAGAAAAAATGGTATTCATTTCTCTGGCCAGAACTCCTACCATATCATGGTTACTGGCATCCATTTGTTGTCTAAAGGCTGCCAGGTTATTCATTGTAAGGGTAGGTAATAGGGTGGGGACTCCTTGTGATTGGGTATTTCGACCTACATGGTTCATGCCAGAGCCAGAATTTTAAATTGGCGAAATAACCGTATTATGTGGTTGAGTATATATGGAAGAATTGTTTTAAAGTCCTGCCATGGCAGTAGATGGCATTCCATATGGGTATTCTCTCAAAGGCCTAAAGTTCTCTAGATGCATATTCAATCCATATACAACATTTTTTTAGTATATACATCTTCTCTTATTTCCCTTTGATCTCAAATTTAGTGGTTGTTTGATATAAACCTCCTTCTTTAATGGCCCATTCAAAATAGTAGACTTTATATCGGTAGAGACTGATGTTCCTCATCTAGCAGATACAGAAGTGCCCCATACTTCTGAGGCAGAGGCAACATATACTATAAAGGTTACTCTTGAGATAATTATTAAGGAACCAACTACTAAGAAGCCTATTACTAATGATAGGTACTCCTCCTATTGAGACATATGTCACTGCTCCTCATGAGACAACTCCTTCTTCGCCAAACTTTTCACTCATGGACGAAATATTCGGTAACTTCCGGGTGTTTTAAAAAAAAGGTTACTTATCAAAATTCTAGATATTTTGAAAACTCCATGCTTCAATTTTTACAAGGGTAACATGGGTATTAATGAAATATGGTGGGTCCCAAGTATAATTTGGGGGGTGGTAGGAAAAAACCTCGAGATTTTATTTAATGGGGCCATAAATAAATTTCCTAAACATCAAGTTTTGAAGATAATAAATTGGAAAAACAATACATTTTTATCAGAAGTGGGATTTGAACCCACACCCTCTGACGAAGACCAAAACTTGAGTCTGGCGCCTTAGACCACTCGGCCATCCTGACTTGATATTAATATTATACTTAATTACTTAACTCAATGTTATGAATGCTCAGTTTTGATTTGATTTTGGCATATTTGAGGTTAGACTTATACTTATCTTTTCTCATTTCTCTCTTTATCTTTATAATCGAATTTTTGTGGTGTTTACAGACATGGAAAGAAAGAAATATTGAATTATCGATGTTGTGATTGACTTTGTGAAAATTATACGACATGGACATAGGGTGGTGAAGTGACAAAAAAACCAACTAAGTGACACATAGATGAAGGTTATAATGATATGGATGACCAACTAGAAGATATTATCAATGATATTAGAGAAGATTCTTTTAAGAGAACCCATATGTATCAGACTTTATGTAGTGACAAGGAAAAGATGTTATATATGGGGTTCACAATTTTTTCACGATTGTTAGCAGTGTACATATTGTTTGATCTGAAGGAAAATAGTGGGTGGGTGTTTACCAGTGATTTCTGATAAACAACCGCTAGTCTTCCAATATATATGTATTTTTGGTAACTTACAGGATCGACTAGATCGATCCTAGGACATGTGTCTCAAGAACTATCATTACGGTGATTTGACTCATGGTTAAGTTTGTTTCTGGTTTAAGAACAGGGAAAAGTGGTTTGACAACAATTCTAAACGAAATTTATGACTTTATGAATAAAGAGTAAATGACGATAAATTTGTAGGAAAGGGTTTTTTAAAGATAACGAAAGTACTTGGAAAAGGTGAAAATGACTTGAAGTAAATGTTTTAAGTTTTGAGAAAGTACTGGAAATGAAAACTTGGCGAAATGTAAATGCAGAGGTAAAAATGATGATAAAATACTGAAAATAAGGGCAATTCGACAGAAGAAAAGACAGTGAATCATTTTAATTTAAATAACTTGTATGAAATAGATAAACGAAATTATGGTGTTCTTCATACATACATTTTCAGCGTAAAACTCTTTTCTCTCGCTCTGGTACTTTGAGTATTTTTGTGAATTTTTGTATATCTGTTTGAACACCACCGAAATCTAAAACTAAAACCCTATTTATAACAATTCGACCCTAACGGCGTCTTCATAGATGACTGCCACGTTCGACATTTTCAAGCGTTGCATGTCTCAGATGTTTCCACATGTTGGCCTGACGAAACTGCTTCATTTAAATTTCAAATCTTTCCCGCTTGAAGCTTCGACTCTGTCAAAACGCCTACGTCGAAGAGAGCTTTGTGGAGATCCAAAAAATCTTCTAAGTCTCAGGCTTCGACAAGAAAGATTTGTTTACCTAAGAAGAGAATTCAACAAACAGCTTCGACACAACCATCTTTTATTTATTCTCCAAAACGTAACACTTCCAAAGAACTTCAACTATTTGTCGAAATCTCCAGCTAACAGTGGGCAGATAAAGTTTCACTGAATTGCTTGAATATTTGAAAGATTTGTTTCTAGAAGGTAACACGTTGTCAAACTATAATTATAAGGCCAAGAAGATATTGTGTCCATTGGGTATGGACTATATAAAAATATGTGTATGTCGTAATAATTTCATATTTTACAATAATGGTATGAAAAACTAAATCAATGCCTGGAGTGTGGGGAGTCGCGCTACAAGTTGAAAGACAGTGATGCTGATGATGATAATTGTGTAAGAAAGAAGGATCCTCCTGCCATGGTGATGTGGTACCTAGAAATACTTCCAAGGTTCAAAAGTCTATTTTCTAATATAAATGATGGAAAGAATATTAGATGGCATGCATGTGAAAGAAAACGGGATGGAAAAATTCATCATGTATTTGATTCTTTACAAAAGAAGAAAAATGGTTTGTTGCTTGGGGATTTTTGTAATGAGTCAAGAAACCTTAGGCTTGGATTTTCCACTGGAATGAACTCATTTGATAATTTGAGTAATAATCATATTTCATGGCATGTTATTCTCATAATTTACAACATATCTTTATGGTTGTGTATGAAGTCCAAACATATGATATTATCTATGATGGTTTTGGGCCGAAGACGACCATGAAACGACGTAGATGTTTATCTAAGTCCATTGATTGAATATTTAATAATTCTGTGGGAGGAAGGCGTTGATGTTGATGATGTGTATTAGGGTGAGAATTTTAAGATATGTGTCATGTTGTTTTGCACAATCAACGACTTTCTTGTATACGGTATCACCAACTAAAGAATGTAAAATATACTGTTTACCTTAGGCATCGAGAATTTCTAAGACCCAGTCATCCATATCATGGGTTTCTGAAGGCTTTTAATGGAGAACATGAGTTTTCATTGCAACATGGGATAAGTTTGACAATGAAGAAGACTTTGACAAAGATGAAGAACAAGCCAATCTAGATCTGATGGCTCTTACATATTCTTAAATAGAATCAGACTTAGATTCAAGATCAGAGTCTAAAGAAGAAGATGAGGCATTTTCAAAATTATCTCGCTCTGATTTGATTACTTTTATTCAAGACCTTATGGGCCGTTGTCAAGACAAAGCCATACATGTGAAAATCTTGAAAAATAAATATGATCTATTGAAGGATGAATTAAAATCTTCTCAATTAAAAGAAATGCCTTATAAACCTCTTGATGAACGTGAAACGACTCTTCAAGAGTTTATCATAACTGGATTTAACAGAAAAAAGCTTGCACCCATGATTTATGGTGTAAGTAAGAGAAAAGGATATGTTATTGGTTATTCTAAAAAACCTTTTAATCCAAGGTCTGGAACCTTGATTAAACCAATATAACTTTCTTCTTCAAGCTTTGCTCAGAAAGAGCTAGATTCCTATTTTGTACATGATGCTGACAAAGCAAAGGTTCTGAACCAGTCAGAACCTAAAATTGTAGAGTCAAAGGTTCTGAAGAAGTAAGAACCTGACTTCAAAGTCAAAGGTTCTAAAGAAACTAGGACCAAAACCTCTAAAGTCAAAGGTTCTGATGATATAGTAGATGGACTTAGGTAAAATTCCTCAAAACTAAAGATGAATCATATGATGTGTTTATCATCTTTGGCATACAAGTACACACTAAAAAGGAATCAAAGATTTTAAAATTCAGAAGCGATCATGGAGGAAATTTTGAAAATGAGCCATTTGAATATTTTTGTAAAAAGCATGGAATTTTCCATGAGTTCTCTTCTCCTAGAACTCCACAGCAAAATGGGTTTGTAGAGAGAAAGAACAAATCTTTACAAGAAATGGATAGAACCATGATCCATGAAAATAACTTACTTAAGTACTTAAAGGAAGAAGCTGTAAACACAACATGTTATGTTTAGAATAGAATCTATATTAGACTCATTATGAAAAAAACTTCATATGAGCTTTTTAAATGAAGAAAACCAATCATTTCTTATTTTCATCAGTTTGGATGTACATGTTACATCTTAAACAATAAAGTCTATCTAAAGATATTTGGTGCCAAAGTTCAGAAGGGTATCTTCTTAGGATACTCTGAATGCTTAAAGGCAAACAAGGTGTATAACTCTGAAACCAAAATGGTTGAAGAGACAATACACATCAAATTTAATGATAAAGAGCCTGACAATAAAATGTCATAGCTAGTTGAAAGTTCTCGGATTTTCATGCATCTGAAGACACCTTCGAAGTTGGTGGTTCAAAAGTTATCAATCATTCAGAAGCTGGTGGTTTAGAAGTTATCAACCATTCAGAAGCTGGATATCTAGAAGCTGGTGGTCTATAAGCTAATCCAACTTCTGAAGCTCATCCGTGGGAAGCAAGTTCTGAAGAAGCTCATGATGACTCACAAGAAGCAACTCAATCCAAAAGACTTTCAAGTACAAGTCTTCACATCCAGAAGAGAAAATCATTGGAAATAAAGATAGTCCTCTAAAGACAATTTTTGCATTCAGAGAAGAGCACTAAATGCTAGGACTTATCTCCATGATTAAACCTACTTCTATAGATGAAGTCGTATCTGGTGATGGCTGGATTATGGAAATGCAAGAAGAGTTGGACCAATTTCAAAGAAATGATGGTTGGGATTTGGTACCCAAACCTCATCAGAAGAACATCATTGGAAAAAAATGGGTATTCAGAAACATGCTTAATGAGTAAGGAGAAGTGGTAAGAAATAAAGTTATACTTGTAGCTCAAGGCTACAGTTAGAAAGAAGGTATAGATTTCTCTGAAACCTTTGCACCTGTTGCAAGGTTAGAGGCAATCAGATTACTTCTCTCTTATGATATTAATCCTAATATAATTTTATATCAAATGGATGTCAAGAGTGAATTTTTAAATGGTGTCATTTCATAATAAATGTATGTCAAACAACCACCTGGGTTCGAGGATTGAGTCCACCCAGATCATATCTTCAAACTTAAGAAATTACTATATGGCCTCAAACAAGCTCCTAGAGCTTGGTATGAGAGACTGAGTAAGTTTTTATTAGAAAATGGTTTCAAAAATGGAAAGTTGACACTACACTATTCAAAAAGACTTTGTACAATAACATCTTAATTGTCCAAGTGTATGTTGATAATATTATTTTTGGTTCTACTAATGCTACTCTTTGCAAAGCATTTTTTGAGTCAATGCAGACTGAGTTTAAAATGATTATGATGGGAGAGCTGAAGTTTTTCCTTGGAATTCAAATCAACTAATGCAAGGATGAAGTCTATGTTTATCATCCAAAATACACAAAGGAGCTTCTGAAGAAATTCAAGCTAGATGACTATAACATGATTACTCCAATGCATCCAACCTACAAATTAAGCAAAGAGTAAAGTAGCCCCAAAGTGTGTTAGAAGTTGTATAGAGGTATGATTGGTTCTTTACTTTATCAACAGCTTCTAAGACATATATTTTATTTAGTGTATCTATATGTGCAAGATTCCAGTCAGATCCTAGAGAGGCTCACTTGATGTTGTTAGGAGAATTTTTAGGTATCTGAAGGGAACTACTAATCTAGGACTACTTTATAAAAAAATCCTTAGATTACAAGCTAGTTGAATTCTATGATGCTAAATATGCTGGTGATAGAATTGAGAGAAAATCCACTAGTGGAAATTGTTAATTCATAGGTGAAAATCTAATATCATTGGCTAGTAAAAGACAAGCAATTATTGCTTTGTCTACAACGGAAGCAAAATATATCTTTGTTGCTAAGTGTTGTACACAACTTCTCTGGATGAAATATCATTTAGAAAATTATCAAATAAGTGAAATTAGTATTCCGATTTTCTATGATGATATTGCTTCTATCTGTTTGACAAAAAATCATATTCAATATTCAAGAACCAAGCACATTGAAATTAAACATCATTTTATTAGAGATTAGGTTCAGAAAGGAATGTTAGATATACGCTTCATTGATACAAATCATCAATGGGATGATATATTTACTAAACCTCTAACTATTGAAAGATTTAAATTTATTAAAAAAAATTGAACATACATTTTGTAAAAGGATAATGATTGCTTTTGAAAGAAGGATCAGAATCTAATGATGATCAGAACCCACTATGATCATAGTCTAACTCACCCTTTGATGAATAGTAGCCCCTGATGCTCAGAATCTGATTATTTTCCTCTGATATTATTTAAGTGAAAAACCTTTTTATCTTCTTAGTGACATTTGTCCCACTTAAATCATATGTATTTGAGTTTTTTATAAAATGGATATTAGCTAATGGATAATAACTATTGGGTAATGATGAAATTATTTTAAATGTTGTGCCTCGCGCCCATTTATCATTATTTTTTTTAATCAAAACAAAAAATCTTCACTCAAACACTTAAACGTTTCATCTTTCACACACTTCTCACATTCCATAACTCACACTTTTATTCTAAAGTATTCTCTGAAAAATAACTCATTTTTCACAAAACCCTTTAGAACCCTAAAAACTCCATTTGCAATGGCATCTACATCTACTTATCAATAAGCCCCTTTGACTGTTGAAACTGGAAAGCGATTCCATTTCAAGCCCAGAATAATGAATATCAAAGAGAAAGATCTCAAGTTGATTATATAACAAATTTTTTATTTCAAATATTTTGAGGTAAATGGGTATCCCTTGAAAGAACACTTTGAAGTTCAAGGATTGATGCACTTCTTTGATATACTGAATGGTCAAACGTATCCCTACTTGGTTAAAGATTTTTGGGTTAGGGCTGAGGTGTTTGATGAAGTTACTGCATCTTTTGAAGAAAGAGGGAAGATTGCTGAAGATGAAGCGAATAGAGGGAAGTCAAGAGTTGAGATAGGTCTGAAAGAGTTTAAAGAAGTTGAAATCAAATCCACTGTAATGGGTTTTGATGTTACCATTACTCTGAGGGATATTGCAAAGATGATTTGTGTAGTAAATGAAGGAAGATGTGATCTGAACACCGAAGAGAGTAGTAAACATGCTCAACTGATCAAATCAAGCTTGTTTACCAATTCTTAAGACTTTGGTAAAGTGAACAATATGCACAATGCATACAAAATTTTGTTTAGAATCCTCATTGGTTGCTTGATCCCTAGAGAAGGGAGTTCTGATTAGATCTCCTGGGATCATAAGCATTTTATCTAGTTCTTGGTGAATCATGAAAGGCTCAACCTGGATGCCTACATCTTTAACCATTTGTGTGATGCCATCAAGGAAAGTCAAAAGCATAACAAGAAGAATATTCCTTATGCCATACTTCTATCTGAATTGTTCCATCAAAGCATATTGGTTGATGCTCTGAAGAAATTTTCTGCCACTCAGGATCTGGAAGAAACATATGGTAATATTCTCTTTGTTGTTGTTCTTGTTAATATGAATATCATCAAGAAGAAGGATGTGGTGAAGCCTGAAGAAACTTTTATCTTCAGAAGTGGCAAGACTGCTTATATTGATGATTTTCCATATATTTCCAAGTTGGACAAGCTTGAAGTGATTCATGAGTTTATCAAAATTACAAAAGAAGACATTGGAATCACTCTGACTTTGGATGATATTCTTGATCCTCGTGAAAATGCTTACAAGCCTTGAAGGAAGAGGAAGCATGTGATGACTTCTCAACAAGTGTACCAATACTTTCGAAGTAATAAAAAGATTGAATCCACGGGGACTGCCTTCAAGCAAGACAAAATATGTGCAGTGTATAGAAAAGTAGTAAAAAGGGGGATTTTTGAGTTTCAGTATGAATTGTAAATAAACGATTAAACAATATCACGAAAGTGGTCAGGTTGTGTTCTAGAATCCTATATTCCTCTATTATTGATGTTTGATGCCTTGCATGAATGGTCTTATCACTATAATACCACGAAGAATTCACAAAACCATTATAGTTGGTCCCTCACGAAATAACTCACTAACCACTACTCAGAACTTTATATCCCTAGTCTTCCAGTGCAAGAAGGCTTAGGCGATGTATATAGTTCTCTATGCCACTATTATGGGTCTCATATTCCTATTCAACCAGCATAAGTACAACAATTTCCCTAGGTCCAACACATAGACTAATGGTCCCTATGTTCCCAAAACCAGATTAAAAGAGTATCTCACATAAAAAGCATTAAGAACAAGAAGCAATTTAATGGTATTATAGATCCAAAGGTTCATACAATAGTCAAATCAACATAGAATCCAACAATATAGAAATAGGTTCATCATAACACAACCTAACCTAGAGGAGCTTAGCTACTCATAATGAAATTTAAAATACCACAATTGATAGATAAAGATAACATGTGAAATCCCTTGAATTAATGGCCTCCAATGGCTTCAAATGCTCTAAAAATCACCACTTGTGCTCTCAAAGTCGTGCCTTGATCTCCCAATTTTGTAACCCTTGTGAAAGTGCGGAAAATCCCCTTTTAAAGACATCAAGATGGAGCAGAACGTGTTAGAAAAGCCCAGAAAAAGTACCTATCGTGTGCGTGATACTTCGCATCGTGCCTGTGATACAACCTTTATGTCACTAGTGTGCATGTGATGGTGCGCGTGATTATTATAGTGGTTGCACGCTTTTGGTCCCTTTTTTACTCAAATTTTTGCTAACTCCACAATTTTCACACTTAGCAATTTTTTCCACATCCTTTAGTCATTCTTATTTATTTTAGCTCAACTTTCACTTGTTTTACTCTGATTCTTCGACTAAATATATGCAATGACGAACTGTCATCAATAGGTTACTTCTGAAACTCAGAAGGAGGTTCAGAAGCCATCTAAGTAAAAAGATTATGTGTCTATTCAAAAGGAGGTGGCATCTTCTATTGTCTTTATGCCTACCAAGACTAGAAGGGGAGCCACTAGGAAAACTCCTCAAAAGACAACTTCATCTTCAGTCAAACCAACACATAAAAGAAAGTAAGGAAGTTGATTCTTCCTATAGAAGAAAAATTCTAGAAGAAGAGGGAGATGAAGATAATTATCCTTTGATCAGGAAGACAAAGAAAATAAAGAAGTTGGTTCAATTCTTGATGAAGGAGTCTATTGTAGAAGGAGAAAAGATGATAACATCTTCTCTTAAGGAGAACGCTTTGAAAAATTCTTTTGAAGCTAATGTTTTGATGGAGCAAGCTCTGCAGGTAGAGGCTACTGCAGAAGCTATTTTGAAAGATGTAGAGGGAGAAGGTTGAGCTTCATAATCTCAAGCTTTTAAAGCTACTATGGAAGAAAACATCCTTGATGAAGCTAAAGTTGGTGCAAAAGCTTCAGATGCTGTAGAAACTGCAACCACGGGTATGATTTCTGATCCTATCTCAGATAATGTTTTAAAGTATTCTATTCTTCAACCTAAAACCAAAACACCAACCCCTCATAATTCATCAATGTAATCCTTTGAACACGCTCCCTCTCTATAACATGACATGATTCTACCTTTAATACATGTCATGTCTTCCCCCAAACCTTCTGATGATTCAGGTTCTTATACAATTGCTCAGATCTTGCGCACTTTTAAGACATCATATGTTATAGATGTACTGTCAAGGAACATAGATGGTGAGTTCTCTTCATAACACCCATATGAAAATAACCAACTAGTGTGTCTCTCTGAATCCAAACAACCTACCCCCCTTAAACATCATTGAACCTGCTCAACCCATAAACCTACCATACAATTATAACAAAACCATACCTTCCATATCATCTATCTCAAGTACAAGCTCTGATTCTGATGAATCAGGCTTTAACCCTATAAATGTCTCACCAATTCAAGCCATTCCCCTTGAAATCACTTTAGAAGACCTAAACACACTTGGTCAAATTCAAATTCAACCTGAAGGTGAATCTGAACAAGGCCTTCTAGACTAAACCAACACTGCTAACTCTAAAACTCATTCAGAATCTACATCTGAAACCCATCCTAAACAAGAAATATCTGACCCATAATGCTCTCAACTAGAAGACCAACACCAACCAGAAGTTACACTATACCAATCTATACCAAAAGCATAAACTCCACCTCAACAATCTAATGCAGATAATGTGTCAGGTTATAGCATAATGCATGTTTCTTTCTTAGAAGAAATAACCTCACATATCCCTTCACCCCTTTCATAAACTTTCAATCTAAACTCTCTACCAAATATCCAAACTTACATGAAAGAGTTTATAATTGTTTTCTATGATAGGATTCAGGAATTGGTTGTTGAGAGATTCACTACATCTGACCCAGTTACTTATGTTGCTAAGTGGGATTCTCTTAGAACCTTTGTGGATTCAGATTTGCAAAACCTGAAGTCCTTCACCTCTGAGATTGTTGCCTCTACCAGACAGATATGGGAGAATTTATAGGAGTAACTGGCTATAGTAGCTGATAAGCAAGATAAGATGGATACTCATCTGCAGTTTATGGTTGCCAAGCAATATGCTATGGGGTTTGACATCAAAGCCATTCTACAGATTTTGAATAAAATATTCTAGACTTTAGGATTAGTACCCTTTGTTGTCCTTTATTTCTAACTTCCTTGGAATTTTTCTATCCAATATGACAACTCTTTTGTTTGGTTTAAAATTATTTTTCCACAGTATCTTTTTTTGCTTCCTTATTCTTTGTTCTTTTTGTTGATGATAAAAGACGGAGTAGATATATAAGTATTTAAGCACCTGAATCTGATAGTTAAGAACTACTTTTTTTCTTAAATTATGAAGATTATTCTGTTGTGCTTTAATGATGAAATTTAATTAACTTGGATAGAACTTAGGGGAGTTTATAAACCTCTCCTTTTGGACTATTAGATTCAGGGGGAGCTTACAAATCTCAGACCCTGAAATCAACTAGTTAATTAAATTAATAATTATTGTTCTTAAATACTTGTGTTTGTCATCAACAAAAAGGGGGAGATTGTTGGAACAAAATTGGTTTGTACCATATCTCTAAGGTTTTGATGATAACAAAGTATTTAAAGAACAATAGGAATACTAACAAATGTTCAAATCTGCAGGACCATAATCTAAAATTTATGAAGAAAATCTAGTACTGTTACTGAGAATGGACATTTAAAAAGAAGATAAAGATCCAGATTTTGGAAGATCAGAAGCTGAAAACTAGACTCTGATTGATGCCAACCTCTGAAGATCCAGACTCTTAAGTGTCAGCCTCTAGAGATTAAGACTCTGAAGATCCAGTCAACGTAAGGATTGAGGAGACTCTGATAGGTCACTATCAGACTCTTAGGACATTTTGTTTTCTTTTGATCACATGAAGACTTAAGCAAGAATCTGCATAAAACAATTGAGATGCAATGTATATTTCCTTTTGTAGCAAAGGGATTTCAAATTAGCTTTCAACAGTATTAACCATATCAAGAAATGTCTCAACGTCTCTGAATCAAGCTTCTCAAAGACTCTCTTGTGCAACTCTTCAATGACTCTTTTATTTATCTCTATATAAGGAGATGTAGGCTTGAATAATAATAATAAGCTATTGACATTCAAAGAGGTGTTTGTCAAACAAGAAACACACGTTCAACTTAGAATTTTTTAAAACTTGTATATTCTAAAAATTCCCAAGTCTTTAAGAGTCTTTCTATATTGTACTTTGTCTACACCTCTGATTGTATATCAAGTGTAGTTTTTAACAATCTCTTAACTATAAGTTAGACTTAAAGAAGTCTATGTCTAAGTGCTTGAGCATTTTAAGTCTTTTACATGTGTGTTTGAGCATCATAAGTCTCTTTCCTATGTGCTTGAGTATTTGAAGTCTCTTGCTTGTATGCTTGAGCACTGAAGTCTCTTACTTGGGTGTTTAAGATTTGGGAGTATCTTGTTTTGTGATTGAGTAATTGTAATCAGTTTTGGTTATAGTGAAAATCCCTTGGATGTGCAAGGGGACTGGACTACTCTTGATTTGTCAGAGGAACCAGGATAACTGCGTATGTCTCTCTTTCTTTCCCTTCTATCTTTGAACTGTTCTTATCCGTTGCTAATCAACTCAACTCAAATTTAGATTCTAAACCCTGTGTTCAGAATCTTATAAGATATTTTTCAAAAAAGAAAGAAAAAGTCAACATAATTCAACCCCCCTTCAGCATCACACTCTCGCATCATCTCACTTGAGTAGCATGGAGACGGTTTTAGACATTCTCATGTTGGTGAACCTTCTCATGCTAGGGGACCTTTTGTTAACTTGTTTCCTTTCACATGGTGCGGATGACAGTTAACACCTACAGATGATAATAATCATTATGGTTAACCTCATGGGTGTGGTGAACCCTGATTGTGGCATCACAGGCAACACACATAGCCCGTGGGGAACCTATTTTGACTTTATTACCACTTTTTGTATTATTTGTATATTATATGTAGTATTACTCAGACATTTTAACAATACTGTTTATTAGATAATATTTTGGAACTTCCATTGATGCATGAGAAACATAACTTAACATTTGACAAACATCTACATTACTTAGATAGACGATTACACAACTTAACAAAACAATAATAAATAATAAAATCTAAAGACTATCAAATAATTCATGACGTTTCGACATCTTGATTATGTCGTCGACATATCTAGAAATTTCCGCATCAAACTCGATTCGTCCCTTAGTTATCCTACGGTGATATGTTCTCCACATAATTTTCAAATCTTCATTGATCTTGAACTCAATAAGGTCATATTTCACCTTTCCATCAATATCAATCCAGTATGAACGAAACTTGATCTTACTCACCTTTCTGTTCTCGGTGTCAGACGACATATCATTCAACTTGGATTTCAGAACGGTGAGACATGTGGTGTCCTTCGGGAGCCGAAACTCTACATGAGGTTTCACCTCGTTGAAGAACACTTTTGCTCTGACCAAAAACTAAGGCATTAAGACGTTTTTCTTAACAACACATGACCCCTATTTATACAAATTTGAATTCATTCTGAACCACACAAAACGATCAATGTTATCACTACTAGATTTTTTATTGATCCACAAAAAATTTGATATCGAAGGTTGTTTCTGAAAAAACCCGGTACTTGTTAAACTACCAGATTTCATCTTTATTCAAAGAATCCGACAAATATAGGTACTTTTAGAAAAACCGGTATGCGACAAAACATATTGGAATTTTGAAATATCTGGCATACCATATTTTTTATATACATTATCGTGTTTTTTTTATTTGTACCTAATTTTTTTATCGTTCTACCAAATTTTTCGTCTAAATTTTTTTAATAAAATTTTGACAAGGATAACATAGTTATTATAAAAATATGTAGAGGTGTCAGGTCAATGTGATGGCAGGTAAAGCTGGTAGGAGGATTAAACCTCTAATTTTTGACCCTTAAGAACTTGTGTGTATGACCCTTAAGACCACTCGACCATGACCCTTTAACACCACTCGACCTCTTTACTTGTTATTAGCATTTTACCTAATTACTTATGTGTATGTTATAAATCCTCATTTCGGATTTGATGCTGGTATATTTGAATTTAGACTTAGACTTATGTTTCTTCATTTCTCTCTTCATCTTTTGAGAATAACATTTCTTATTTCCTCCCACCTTTAATTGGTTGCAGATTTTCAATCTAATGTAGTGTGACGTGTCTAATCAGTAATATAATTAAAGAAAGCACCTTGCAATTATATGTGATTGTAACTATGTTCATATTTGTAGATGCAAGATTACATTCAGTCTCTTTGCATGTTTGATGTCTTTGGATACAAATCCTTCACGAAAAAAGCGAGGTTATTATACTTTTCTAGTTTCTATCACTTGTTTGAATAATTTCTGTTTCAATTTGTATTTATGAGTGTTTTCTAATTAATTATGGTTGATTACTAGCTTCTAATTATGGATGATGAAAATGGTTAGTTATATGGATAAGATTGACATTAGGTCAATCTTTTCATATCACATTACTAGCTATGTTAACAACCTTGGTATATTATCGAAGTTGTTGTAACACTTGGTCACTTGTCGAATTGCCCCAAAACAAGAAGGTAATCAATGTGAAGTGGTATACAAGTGAAATTGAATCCCTGAGGAGAAGTGACTCGACACAAGGCGAGACTTGAGGCTAAAGGATTTCTTCAGAAAGAAAGAATCGACTTCGATGAGGTTTTTGCACCTGTTGCTAGGATCGAAATAACTAGGTTGGTTATTGGTCTAGAAAACATGAACAACTGGAAGATGTGTCAGATGGATTTTAAATGTGCATTCCTTAAAGGCCCCTTAGAAGAAGAATTTTATGTTTCACAACCATTTGAGTTTGTGAAACACGGCGAAGGAAGAAAGGTGTACAGGCTGCACAAAGCCCTGTACGGACTTAAACAAGCTCCAAGAGCTTGGAACAAGAAGATAGATAGCTTTCTAAGGGAGAAGGAATTTGTGAAGTGAACAAGGAGTATATGTAAGAAAAAGCAAGAGTGAATTGCTTATACTATGTCTCTATGTCGATGGCTTGTTGATAACAGGTAGCTGCAAGAAGGAGATCAAAGACTTCAAAGGTGATCTCAACAAGGAATTTGAAATGTCAGATATGGGTGACATTTCATACTTCCTTGGTATTGAACTCTACAAGAGTGGTAGAGGTTTGATGATGCATCAAAGAAGGTATGCAGGCGAAATACTCAAGAGATTTGGGATGCAAGATTACAACCTAACTTCGACTCCAGTTGAGCCCAGATTATAACTGTCGAAAGATTCATATGAAGATGATGTCGACCCAAAGCAATATAGAAGAATTATTGGGTCACTTCGATACCTTTGTCATACAAGACCTGACTTAGCATACGGTGTAGGTATGGTGAGTAGGTTCATGCAGAAGCCAAAGGTATCACATTTAGCAGCGACGAAGAGGATACTAAGGTATCTGAAAGGAACTCTCAACTATGGAATTTTATTTCTTACAGCTGATGAAGGAAAATAATACAAGTTAGTGGGATAGACCGACTCAAGTTGGTGTAGTGATGCTGAGGATTGAAAATCCACAGCTGGCTATGTGTTTATGCTAGGTGGTGCACCAGTTGCTTAGAGTTCGAGAAAGGAGCCAGTAATGGCATTATCATCGCACGAAGCAAAATACATAATTGCTTCTCTTTGTGCATGTCAAGCAACATGGATGTGAATCTGGTCGAAGAGATAACAACGAAGAGTCATGGAGCAATTACCATAAAGATCGACAACATGTTAGCTATCAATCGTACGAAGAATACGATAACACATGGTCGAAGCAAGCATATCGAGATGAGGTTCCATTATCTTCGAGAGCAGGTAGCAGATGGAAAAATGAATGTGGAACACTACGGAGCTGAGAATCAGATTGTAGACATCATGACTAAGGGAGTGCATGTCGAAGTGTTTAGAAGACTAGGAGCTATGATGAATGTAGATAGCTTAGACATTATGATTTAGGTGGTGTGTTGAATTGTAATTCCTTGTGTTGAAGCAGGTTGCTCGACAGAGCAAGGAAGTGTCGAACCACCTAGTATGTTGAGTTGTGTTAGTGTCGAAGTGTCAAAGCATGTTGCTTCACATGGGATTTCGACTTAGGCCTATTTTAGTAGTGTTAGCTATTTTGGGCTTTTATAATTTTTGGCTTTGACTTGAGGTCCAAGTTAACCTAAATCTATAAATAGTGGGAGTAACCCTTATTTTTGTAATGAGGTGAATAGAGTATTCATAACATTCTATTCATAGTATTTTGCAGTTGCAAAGTGAATAAGAAGTTTTCCAGAGTTTGTGGGCAGAGAGAAACTCTGCAGAATTTAATTCCTCTTCTCCTTCATCGTTCTTTACACTCTTTCTTTCTCCATTATTCTTATTTTTTCATTGTTATTATATGGGTAATAACAATCTTATTCATCAAGATTGATTGAAATTCTCCATAGGTTTTGGGGAATTTCCAATACTTTTTACTCAAACAACTCACATTTTTAATATTTTTTTTCAAAATAACCCACATTTTTAATTCTTTTCTCAAAATAATTTAAGTTAAAAAAAAATATCAATTTATCCCATTTTCAAACAAAAAGAATTTGAGACGTAGTGATGGTGCCAGGAGAATTGAATACTTCACATACTTTTCCAATGGTGGCGTTAATTGGAGTGACGTTTGTATATAGTGTTGTCAATCCAATTGACATAATTGGAGTGTGAATTGAACCACCTAGTATGTAGTGTATTGTGTTTTTTTAACAATAAGTTATATAAAGAAATAAATAATATTTGTTTTGGATTAAAACAAAATAATATTTAATTAAAATTACGTTTACCTACGAAAATAAAATTAACACTAATGAGGACGATTTGCGAGTGAACCGAGATAAGTCCACCATGAGCATTGGTCGTCCTCGGCATTCGAACTGTAGTCTGTAGAAGTGTCCCCAGTGGCGGACCGAGCCCAAGTCTCCTGGAAGGGGGCGTCGAAGAGGGTGAGAGACCCATTGTACTCGGACCCTATCGCAACACGAGGCCTTGTCGGCAAGTCAGGTTGTTTAGGAATGTAGCCCCAATCGAACGATATATTTCGTCCAAGGCTAAATATTGGAGATATACCGATAGCAAACAAAAAGTGCTTGAAATTGCTGGGAGGGAAGCGAATGGGGGTCACCGATGTGTCTCGGTCGGATGTGGAATGTTCGCGCCAGTCTTCCAATTGACTCGAGGCAACGTAAAACCATAGCCTGAGCATAACGTTTTGAGGTGATTTTTGGACGGACTTAATCTCCCGACAAATAGGGCACAAATTCAAAGTTTGTCCATATTTCAACTCTGACTTCCCGGCCCGGACCGCCCGAGACCATGTCAGGACTGTCCTTTTAAGGGAGTAAACAACGGAACCATGGCCTATACAACACATTTTGATCCGAATTTTTGCATGGACATCTCTCCTAACAAATAGAGAGTGACTGTAAAGTTTGGCTTAATTCAGACGATTCTTTGGTGTATTTGAATTTTTTGGGGGTCAAGCATTCAAGAGGTGGATGCAACTGTGACCAATCTGATCGTCATCGTTAGCGTTAATTTTGTTTTCGTATGTAAACATAATTTCAATTAAATATTATTTCTTTTCTTTATATAATCTATTATTTAAAAAAAAACACAATACACAATGGCACCATATGAATTGTCGTCATCATTGAAAGTTTGTACACTAACGCTAATTGGATTGATAACACGATATGCAGACGTCAATTGACCATTGAAAAAGTAGGTGAAGTTACCAATTCGCTTGGTGCCACAACTACGTCTCAAATTTTGTTTGTTTGAAAGTGGAGTAGAATGGAAATATTTTTGAAATCTCAATTATTTTTAAAATAAAATAAAAAATATGGATTATTTGTGTAAAAATTTTCTTTTTATAAGAGTTTGTTTTAAAGAGAAAAGGAGATACATAAATCAAATAACCTAAATCCAAAATCCAAACCATCAACACTCAATATATACAAAAATTAGTGGGATACCTGTGCGTTTGCACGAGTATCGATGTGTTACGTGGATTTGTTTTTAAAATGTAATAAAAATAAAAATAAAAAAAACAAAAATTAATTAATCAAAAAGAGTTTATTATTTTTAAAAGAAAGACATATTTTTATTTGTATTTGAATGACAAATATAATTTTTTCATATATAAAAATATTTGGATAAAGAGTATTTTCTCGTATGTAAATAATATTTTTGTTTTAACATTATTTATAAAATATTTAGATCAATAAAAAAAATATTCTGATTTACAAACAAATTTTAAGATTCACTCATTCATTTAAAAATATTTTAAATTAATTTATAAGAAAACATATATTTTATTTATTTGGATATTTAAATATATATATATATATATATATATATATATATATATATATATATATATATATATATATTAATATATATATATATATATATATATATATATATATATATATATATATATATATTATATATATAATATCTTATTTATATTAATAACATATATTAGTGAAATTATCACATCAAATAATATATAGGTCACTTTTCAATATTTTAAAAAAAAATATTTATTTTAAATTAAAAAAAAATTCAAAATAATATTAATAGAATAAATAATTAAAAAACAACACTTTTTTTTCGTGTTTGAATTTATACATTATTTACTTTAATTGTATAAATAAATATAAAAAATCAGCATATGTTTTGTCGTATTTGGATTAGTAATATTTTTTCCCGATAATTACACTAATGAGACATATTTATACAATTATTATATTAATTACATAAATTTCAATAAATAAAACCTATTTTAATTATAATTAAAATATAATAAATAAATAAAAGACAAAATTGTTTAGTTTAAAGTTTATTATTTTTGAAAGATATGCAAGTAGAAGTTGAAATGTTAGCATAACAATAAAATCTGTGTCTATAATTTATTTCTGTATATAAAAATATTGGATTATTTATATATTTTTGCTATTTTAAAAATAGAAAAATGAAATATACGGTAAATATTATAAAATTTCAAAAAATTAAAAACTAACTTAAATTTAAATTAACTATCGTTTAAAAATAAAAATAATAAACATGGTAACAAATTGAATGGATATAATCAATTTGTTTCGTGGATTAATTGCATTATAGTTTATATCATAATTTAAAAAAAAATTAATTGATATAAACGGAAAGTGTAAAGATTTTTTACATGGTCAGTTAATCACAAACATTGATTTATTTAAAAATTTTATTTTTATTTTAATCACTTAAAAAGTAATACAAAGGAATTATTATAATGTATTGAGAATATAAAAAATTTTATACTGACCGTGCATATAATTAATCTCATAATTAAAATTTAAAATAGAAGAATGACACGTATACCAGAATGTGCATTGTATTCACAAAAGAGAGAAAAATCAGCCACCAATAAGGTCATGAAAACTCGAGACAAAAAAGGTTTTACTACTTTTACTCACAAGTTTGTAAACAAAATTAAGCATTCAAATTTCTAAGTAATGTAGAAATAGCATAAATGCAGAAAAGATATTAATATTCTCATTTCTTGAACTCCATGCCACCGGAGGACTTTCTTCAACCTTCTTTGTTTCCACTTCCAGTTTGTAGACAACACTGTTTCATTCGGCTACACCTTAAAAAGAAAAAATTCAAACAAATAATAAAACTTGTCGTATAGCATCCAAGATCAATCAAATATAAAAAATTAAATTAAAACTTACAATGACTTTTTCATTGATCTTCATCAACATCAGAATATATTTCTCTAAAAAATTTGTTCAGCATCGCCATCAAAGTTTTCATCCTTTTTCAAAAATAACAAAATGTTTAGGAGAAAGAAACGCACTAAAATATAAAGAGATGGATATTTTTTATACACAGAAGAGAAACCTCTTTCTTAACTTGATCTTCAAGCTTATTCCATTTTACTTTCTTTTTTTGGGTTTTGTGGACGGGTAAGTAGGTCTTTGAGTTCTAGTAATTACAAAAATTCATGTTAAGGGATGAAAATGGTAGATAAATCATCAAACAACTATGAGTGGTAAAAATTATAGATAAATCTGAAATTATCTGAAGAGGTAATAGCCCTAGTTTTTCATTGTGAATTTTAGGGACTTCCAGTTAATAGATTCAACTTTAGTAAGGCGAATTTCAATTTTGCTGAACATAACTTCATACAGGTATCTGGAAGATATGACCTGATTGAAGATAACCACATATAACATTTATATAGAATTACAAAACAATGATAGGAACTTAAATATGAATCTTCGAATAAAAGGGCTTGTAACAAATAAAAATAATGGAGAAAAAATTGCTGCATTTTGACAATTCAACAACAGCTAAACATCATAAACTTCCATACACTTGTGCCTCCAAATCTACCACTGGTTATGGACCTGTAATATCACAATATCAGTAGTTAGGAACTACATCTTACAACTAAAGCTTCGGTTGTAACTGTTTCAACTTCAGGATATACCCTCCCACAGGTTGAAAGAAGCACTGGAACATCACTAGTGTGTCATAAAACATAAAACTGTAATGTGTGATTGAGCGTTAGGTCCAATCATACATTCTTAACATTATATCAGAGTCTCGTTTAAGATCCGGTGGACCACCTACTATGGTTTCCACTATCGGGCCACCCACCATTTATTTCCACGCTCCAGATGTCAAGTCCTGGACGTGAGGGGGTGTGTTAAGAGTCCCACATCGGACAATATATGGCCTGAACATGTGTTTATAAGTGGGGACAATCCCCACTCTACCAATTGGTTTTGTAGGATTGAGTTAGGCCCAATCACACATTCTTCACAAAAACCTCACTAAAATATTAGAAGCTTCTTCCTCTTCGCGAGTCAAATCAATTATGAGAATGATTAAAAAATTATGATAATTACTTCTTAAAAGTTATTTTGATTAAACTGAATAAGCTTATCTTTGCTCCTTTCTTCTTATTCATTCATATTGTAATCATCTATCGACACGGACACTAAGTTGCCTTTTTTAAAGTAGTAGAGGTTTCTGGTACCCTCAATTTTAAAGGAAGGACAACCTACCTCAAGCATTTTTTTTACTTTTTATGTATAATCAAAGAAAAATTACACTAAAATAACCGATTATTTTTTGTTGGAAACAAAATAATGTTGAAATATTAAATTTGATTTGGACTTAACCTTATTATTTGATTTTTGGACTTTGTTATTTGAGTTTAGTTTATTTTGGGTAATGTTTCTAGAAAAATCTTGTAGTATTTGGAGTGTCTAGATATTTCTTAGGATTGTAATATTTTCTAGAATACTCTTTGAATGTCTAGAGTTGAGAACTCTCTAAAATTAGTGTGTCTAGAGTTCTCCTTAGAGTACTATAAATAGAGATGTAATCCTACACTTTTGTATTAAGAAAAAATACAAAGTTCTCTCTTCCATAAATAATTCTCCTGCCTACCAAGTTTCTATTCAAGCTTTTAGTATTCTCACACACTTTCGCTAAACACAAAAAGGGTTTATTTCCAACAAAGTGGCATCAGAGCTTCAAGGTCCTAAAAAAATGGCGAATGGAGGTTTCCCTTTTCAAATGTCCATGCTCACAAAAAAACAACTATGACAATTGGAGTATCAAGATGAAGGCGCTACTAGGAGCTCAAGATGTGTGGGATATCTTTAGAAAGGCTTCAATGAGCAAGATGAAGCCTCGCTAAGCCAAGGTGTAAAGGAGACATTGAGGGAGACAAGAAAGCTCTCTTCCTCATTTATCAATCGGTGGATGAATGTACATTTGAGAAGATCTTCAACGCAACGACGACAAAGAAACATGAGACAAACTTCCAACTTACAACAAAGGAGTGGAACAGGTGAAAAAGATTCGTCTTCAAACTCTTAGAGGTGATTTTGAACGTTTATTTATGAAAGAGTCTAAGTCAATTTTTTATTATTTTTCTCGAGTATTGGTCGTAGTCAATCAACTTAAAAGAAATGGCGAAGATGTTGATGAGGTGAAAGTCATGGAGAAAATACTTCGCACTTTAAATCCAAGTTTTGACTTCATTGTTACCAACATTGAAGAAAACAGGGATTTAAAGACCATGAATATTAAGCAACTCATGGGTTCCTTACAAGCATACGAAGAAAAACAAAAGAGAAAAATTAAACAAAAGGAGGCTATGGAAAAACTACTACAAATCAACATAAAGGAAACAAACTATGTGAATTACAATAGTCAAAGAGGACGAGGTCGTGGCCAAGATCGTGGGCGTGGACGATGACATGGAGGAGAAGGAAGAGGCAGTTGCAATAACTACTCTAACAATGGAGAAAGAAGTTGGAATCCACAAGAAACAAGAGGTCGTGGAAGAGGAAATTCATGGTCGAGGCGTGACAAATCACAAATCAAGTGCTTCAACTGCAACAAGATCGGTCACTATGCATCTAAGTGTAGATTCTCGAAGAAAGTTGTGGAGAAAGCTAACTTTGTAGAATAAAAAGGCGGAGAAGAAGAAACTTTGGTGCTTGTGTGCCAAAACCAAGTTGAAGAGAAACGAAACAAATGGTGCCTCGACACCGGCGCAAGCAATCACATGTGCGGCGATCGAAGCATGTTCGTAGAGATCAATGAAGCGGCAACTGGCAATGTCTCATTTGGAGATGACTCAAAGATACCGATCAAAGGCAAAGGTAAAATTCTTATACGCTTAAAGAGTGTGAGTCATCAATTTAAATTCAATGTCTATTATGTTCATAAGATGAAGAATAATACTTTGAGCTTGGGACAATTATTAGACAAAGACTATGACATTCACTTGAAAGAACATAGTCTTTTCTTAAGAGATTGTAGACATGACTTGATTGCTAAGGTGCCTATGTCAAATAATAGAATGTTCCTCTTGAACATTCAAAATGATGTTGCAAAGTGTCTAAAGACTTGCTATACCGACTCTTCGTGGCTATGGCATCTACGATTCAGACATCTCAACTTCGACAGTCTAAAATGTTTATCAAAGAAGGAAATAGTGAGAGGCTTCCCTAGTATAAACCACTCAGACCAACTATGTGAAGGATGTCTAGTTGGGAAGCAATTCCAGAAAAGTTTTCCAAAGGAATCATCGTCAAGAGTGATAAAACCACTAGATCTCATACACACCGATGTTTGTGGACCAATCAATCCAAACTTTTTTGGTAAAAGTAAGTACTTTCTCCTCTTTATTGATGATTATTCTAGAAAGACATGGGTTTATTTCTTGAAGGAGAAGTCAGAAGTGTTTGAAAACTTTAAGAAGTTTAAAGCCCTTGTGGAAAAAGAAAGTGGTCTTTCCATTAAGGCCATGAGATTTGACCGAGGAGGAGAGTTTATTTCAAATGAGTTCCAAAAATATTATGAAGACCATGGAATCCGCCGCCCAATAATAGTGTCATGATCACCACAAATAAATGGAGTAGAAGAGATAAAGAACCAGACCATACTTAACATGGTGCGAAGCATGCTTAAGAGAAAGAAGATGATTAAAGAGTTTTGGGCCGAAGCAGTGGCATTTGCAGTTTATCTGATAAACTGTTCCCCAACAAGAAGCGTGCATGAGAAGACACCACAAGAAGCGTGGAGTGGAAGGAAGCTTGGGATATCTCACCTCAAAGTGTTTGGAAGCATTGACTATACTCACGTTCCTGATGAAAGGAGAACAAAGCTCGATGATAAAAGTGAGAAGTATGTATTTGTCGGCTACGAATCAAGCTCCAAAGGGTACAAGCTCTATAATCCAAATAGTGGAAAGATCGTCATAAGTCGTGACGTGGAGTTCGAAGAAGAAGATTGTTGGGATTGGAGTGTTCAAGACGACAGGTATGATTTTCTTCCTTACTTTGAAGAAGAAGACGAAATGGAACAACCAATGATAGAGGAAAATATTACACCACCGGCCTCACTGACACCAAGGTTGGATGAAACAAGCTCAAGTGAGAGGACACCACGACTAAGGAGTATTGAAGAGCTTTATGAGGTAACCGAAAACAGAAACGACATTAACCTTTTTTATCTTTTTGGTGATTGTAAGCCTCTAAGCTATCAAGAAGCGGCAAAAAAACATAAAATGGAGAGGCACCATGGACGAAGAAATCAAGTCAAACATGAATAATGATACATGGGAACTTACTACACTTCCACGAGGACATAAAAAAATCAGAATAAGATGGGTGTACAAGGTGAAGTTGAAGTATGTATTGTCTCAAGATCAATTTGCTGACATTTTCACCAAACCACTCAAGTTGGAAACCTTCGTGAAGCTAAGGAATATGCTTGGAGTCACAAATCAAGTTTAAGGGGGATGTTGAAATATTAAATTTGATTTGGGTCTAATCTTATTATTTGATTTTTGGGCTTTGTTATTTGAGCTTAGTTTATTTTGGGTAATGTTTATAGAAAAGTCTTGTAGTATTTGGAGTGTCTGGATATTTCTTAGGATTGTAATATTTTCTAGAATACTCTTTGAGTGTTTAGAGTTGAGAACTCTCTAGAATTAATGTGTATATAGTTCTCCTTAGAGTACTATAAATAGAGATGTAATCCTACACTTTTGTATCAAGAAAAAATACAAAGTTCTCTTTTCCATAAATAATTCTCCTACCTACCAAGTTTCGATTCAAATCTCTAATATTGCCACGTACTTTCCCTAAACACAAAAAGAGTTTATTTCCAACAAAGAATAATTAAATTAATAGTTGAACTCATTTTGCAAGATAAATTGTATGCATATCTAGAAAAATAGAATCATCGAGTTTAACGGGACGATTCTTGTATCGTGGAGACATGACCAGCATGTTCATATAATCAAATAAACAAACAAAATCAGCAAATACATCACAATCACAAACATTTAGAGTCAAAATGAAAATCTATTTATCAAAAAGGTGAATTATGATGATGTCTCATGGATTTACGGAGAAGCATGATTATTGATTAAGTGGGATATAAATCCAAACACTTAAATCACAAAACAGAAACTAAACATTTCAAATACACAAAAAAGAGTATATATATGTATTATTTTGATTTTCGATACCTAAAATAGAAATAACTCCAAATAAGTGAAATTAAATTGCAGTCATGAAAGAGAAGTACATAACAATATCAGAGTGAGTATTCAAGTGCAATAATTCAATTTGTGGGGTAGGAAAGGAGAAAAAATTTAACAGAAAATAAAAAATCTTGCAGTAAAAAACAACTGTAGAAATTACATGTATAAGAATGTCTTGGTCACACCTTAGTTGTAGGACTCCACAAAACTAAAATATTAAATAAAATCATGGGTCAATATTGATAGAAAATGAAAAAGTGACGTGATAAGAGGAAGATGAGGGAGCTACAAGTAGGGTGTTTGATATGATGTTGACTTTTTCAAAACTTCAGAAATATTGAATTGATGGGGAGTTTGGAAAAAATCAGAACAAATTACGTTAGAAAGAGATAGTGCTAAGAGATGGTGCTGGTGGCATTTTTATGTTGACAATTTTAACTATCAAAAAGTTGAATCTGTCCAATTAAAGCAAATGACATAAATGTATTTTCCAGAGCATATTGTTTTCTTATATGGTAGAATTTCTAGCAACATTGACAATAGTATTTTTGTTCTCTCTCTTTCTCTTTTAACTTGACTATATAGTTCTATTCGGTAAAAATAACGATCGATTGATAAGCTAGTTTATAGTTTATGGTTGATGACTAACGACTGATGCTTATAGTTTATAACTAATAGTTGATGACTGATAGCTGATAAGATAATTGAAGTGTTTGATAAAATTAACAATTCAACTATTTATAAATGTAAAATGACATAAAAGATATTTAATACATATTTATTTTATTTTAAATTAAAATAAATTATAGAGGATAAAAGAGAATTTTTGTTAAAATAATAAGGATAAAAATGGAAGAAAATATGATAAACTATAAGTTATAAGTTAAAATGCTATTTGAAATAGTTTTTGAAAAATAAGTTATAAACTCGTAAAATAAGTTATAAACTCATGACGGAAAGATCGTTATTAAATAGGTCTAAATTGTCATATAAACTTATACATTATAAACTATAAGCTAGAAAATGTGGCTTATCATAGCGAGCCTGTTTTTGTGGTTTTTTTACCGAGATAACCCAGTTTTTCGAAAAAATTCCCAAAATACCCCACGTTTCAAAAAAATTCCTAAACTACCCCACTTTTAGGAGATGACGCCAATTGGATTGGCGACTCCTCTTAAAACTTAAAGGGAAGCGCCAATTGGATTGGCTAGGGCAGATGCCCTAGCCAATCCAATTGGCGCCTATGTGTAATTTTTAAGATGAGGCGTCAATCCAATTGGCGACACCCTTAAAAAAGCCTCAAATGAGAAAACCTCCAACATGAAAGTTGTAGATCTTTTCAAGACAATGAATTTGGACATAAATTTTGCATCATTTGGATTTTGTTTTTAGAAAGTTATGGGCAGTTGAAGTTGGACTACTGAGTTTTTCAACTATTATCTGACCTATAATGTTTTGCATTATCGCATGTGTTTCTTTTAGAATTATGAAATTTTGTCCAATATAACATTTAAAGTAGACATCTCAAATTTTGCAATGCACTTGGTCCCACCTCAAAATAATTAAAAATGAGTGAGTTAGGACCTTGCGAACTTGACCCAAAATTAGGGTTTCTGTCAAAACATGTGTATGTGAATTTTGCCAAAAGGGACCAACTTCAAGCCCTCCTGTTTGAATGATAAAAGTCTCAAATGACAAAACCTTCAACATAAAAGTTGTAGATATTTTCAAGACAATGAATTTGGACTAAAATTTTGCATCATTTGCATTTTTTTTTAGAAAGGTATGGGCACCTGAACTTGGACTCTTTGACATTTCAATTGTTATGTGGCCTATAATGTTTTGTATTATCATATGTGTTTATTTTTGAATTATGAAATTTTGTCCAACATAACAATTTAAGTAGACATCACAAACTTTGCAATGCACTTTGTCCCACCTCAAAATCATAAAAAAGGAGTGAGTTAGGTTCTTGGGTAGTTGATCCAAAATTATGGTTTCAGTCAAAACATATGTATGTGAATTTTGCCAAAATGGAGTTTAGACAAAGAAACCTAATGTTTGGAGTTTACACAAAGATAAATTTGATATAATACGACTTGATATTAATAAAATTTGGAGTTTACACAAAGAATCCTAATGGTGATGACCGGGATCACATAACCGACCTCCGGTCCCACATCCCCTAGCTACCCTAACCCTTGGCCCTAAAACACGTTGACGATTCTGCACCGGTGTTTGTTCATCTGAGGGGCCAAAAGCGTCATTACCTCCTACAGGAGAAGATCCGTTGAGGTATTCAGCCAACTCAGCATAGTCTTCAGTGTGAAATGATGGTGTACCGGCGTAGCTGAGCTCATGACCCATGCCAGAGAAGTTGGGGTGTGGTTGACTCATGGATGGGCGACCGGGACGGTTGAAGGGAGACATGGGTGTGAATGATGCGTCTAGGAAAGGTTGGAAAGGTTGTTGGGGTGTTTGGAAGACATAGGGTTGTGGGATGTTTTGGTTTTGTGATGTTTAAGCTTCTTGGCTACGGTAGGAGGATGGGCGGTTAGTGTTTTGGCTAAGGCGACTTTGGTAGGGTGATGGTGTGGGGGCGAAGCGATGTTCGGTCTGAGGTTGATGGTCCATTTGTTGGTGGTGGTATGGGGTATGTTCTTGGTATTGGGGTTGGGTGAATGGCATGTTTTGGTTGTATGTTTGTGTGTTTGTGGAACGGAAAGTTTGACGGATAGGTGGTTGTGAGAAACCGGGCTGAGAATGTTGTTGGGGGTTAGATGTTGATCCTTCTTGTGTGTAACTTGTCTGGCGTGGGTCGTAGAGGTACATATCATCGGCGATGAATTGAAAACCAACTGATCTGTACCAAGCCATATAAGTACGACTTGGTTTTACCTCATTTGGCATGACTGCGTTAGTTAAGACATGGTCATGACGGTGCTTCCACTTGCGACACTCTGATCTTGCGAAGGTTTGCCAAGGGTTGAAGTTCCATTGGTCGTTCACTTTACGCATATGCCATTCTCCTAGACTAGCTGGGGGATCTGGGATATTCTGGACCATACCGAACTGCAGCTTCACACGATCGGTGTTGTGCATCTCCACAGTTGTGAACCGTATTATCGGTGTGCATGCTGTCCATACGGCTGCGTCTTCTGCGTTGACCTCATGCTCATGATCCAAATTAAGGTATGGACGCCAAATGAACTGAAATGTTAAAGAAGATAGGATTATAATGAATGTAGAAAAAGTTAACATAATATGACGATATAATGAAGTTATTTTGCTTACGTCTGTCGGTCGAAGGTGATCCAACAGGTTGCGATACTGAGTAATACAGTGTCTCGGACATCTTCTGTAACTCATACCACGTGTCGACCATCTACACCAAAAAGTTAAACAAAATTAGTTTGAGGTAATAAACTTTAGGAAGTAAGTAAAGATATAGCAATTTAAACAACTTACTTTTTTTCATATGGAAAAGTGAAAGGGTTGCTATTAACCGGTGCTAGAGACGGTAGTCTTGATCAACCCCATGCTTGTAGCAACACAGCACATCCAGAAAATGTATATGTGTCTTTGTGCGAATTTTTGCACAACGAACTATAGAGATAGGCTAGACAAGCGGATCCCCAACTATAACTACCTATTCTATCTACATGTCTAAGTAGAGGTAAGTACATAATATGCATGCTAGAACCACTACCTTCGGGAAATAAAAAGGATCCTATTAACAGCATAATGTAACACCTAGTTTTTATTATTCGAGCATCTTCGGTAGAATGCTCATCTAAATATAAACTATTATAATATGACTTTAGGCGTGAGAGTAGTATACCTTGACCTCTAGCATTATCATCTAACAAATCAGTTTCTAAAAGCTCCATGCAAATTGAATTTGCATAGTTGGTCTTACCATTAACAGCTTTGCCTTCAATTCGTAGTCCTAAATGTTAGACTATGGCACTGATCTAGAAGGGGGGGTTGAATAGATCCCAATTAAAAACTTGAGTCGGCGCTACCAATTTGAAAGAAAATTGGTTTTGAAAAGTTGTTTTAAATTGCGGAAGCGGCCGAGGAAACTTTTAGTCTAAAACGAACCGTTATTGGAAAACCGGATATGCGATAAGCTAATGGATAATAAATGAATTGGAATACAAGTCACTACACTTATTTGCTCAATCAATGAAATAATTCACTTACTAGCAAGCCTAGTTCCAATGATACAAAATACCAAATTAAACTGAATGTAAACTTAAGACAACTTTGGTTTAAGCAAATTTACAAACACTTGGTGTGCATAAGCACTCCAAGTGATACTTGAGTTGAGTAAGTAGATCAATTTGTCCTAGTACAATGTATTATTGTACTTAGTATTCAAACAACAGTTTTAATCACTTACTCAACTTATATCAGCGTTTGGTAAAAATTGCTTAAACTAAAATCACTTAAATTTTAAGCTGAAAAACAGATTATGCAGAAAATTAAAGAAGACGCAGATTTGATGAGGCAGTTCCCCCGCCGTCCTCACTTCGGGGTACGTCTGCCCTCAATTCTAAAATTAGAATTGAGATGATTAATTAGATATCACCTGTGAGATTTAATCGTTTTTACAAGGATTGCAAAGTATGTAAACAACAGAACTTCCAATGTGTTGAATGATACTTCTTATCCTTGCTCCTTGATTCAAGATGAATCAAGACCTTTGATCGTTGATGCTGGACCTCCGTTTCCTGCCACTCGTTGAGGAACCTTCCGTTCTTCAACCCCTTGGCCCGGCTGATCACGAACACGAACGAATCAAACCCGAATCCTTCACTACACAAACACCGAATCCGCTACTAGACTGATGAAGACGTTCTCTTATCAGTCACCTTCGCTCAGCTGAATGTTAATGAAGCAATTCGTCCAAAAACCCCCAAACACAAACCGATATTGGAGGATAAAATCCTAATGATTTTATTCAAGAAAGAACCTGCCAAGACTTCAACTCGAACCCGATTCTCCAATCGCAGCTACGAACCTTATCACCTTCAATCTATCACGAATCACATCAAACGTTATTGTGTGCAGTTGATGTATTGTGAACTGTTGAGGATGAAGATGATGAATCTTTGACACCTTTTTCACTCTTTCTTGTTTCCTTGAACACTTGTATACAAATTGACAAAATGTTGGTTAATAGAAGTGTTTTGACTTCTATATATAGTACCAGACAAAATCAAACAGACATAACAGTATTTCAAATATTTGAAATAACTCAGAAAACTGAGTTGGCGCGCGAACGGTCGACCATAGGTCGGCGTGCGCTGACCCGTGGGGCATGCGCCGACCCTTATGGTCGACTCAAACATTTCATGCGCTGACCCGTGGATAGCATCACTATGCCATGCGCTGACGTGTGGTCGACTCAAAGGGGTTTATGCGCCGACCCGTGAGCTATGCGCCGACCCTATGGTCGACGCAAGCAGTTTTGCGCTGACCATCCTCCAGTTTGGGTTGAGCTTTGCGCTGACCCGTGAGCTTTGAGCTGACCCCTATGGTCGACTCAAAGCTTTCAAATCTGCAAAAAATTGTGATTTGTGATTTCCATGCATTTAGTCATGATCACACTTTGTCTACATGTTTTTAATGATTATAGTAGATTTAGAGGAACGTAGAAAAGGATATGGTGGGTAATGTGTTGCATTTGTTTGTAGACGTGCATGATGGTCTTTTGTCATCATCGAAACTTGATATCGTATGTTGTATGACACTTTGTCTTTACATACTCCCCCTTTTTGATGATGACAACCTGTATAAATCAACGTGACAAACAGCATGCGGTATTGACACATTTTGCACACTCCCCCTTTCTTTTGTAATCTAAGGCTATTTGCAGAAAGCGAAAGCGACTGTTAGTTGTGGACATTTTGTCAGACTGTTAGTTGTGGGCATTTTGTCAGCACTTTTCTCCCCCTTTGACAACATCAAAAAGAGAGACAGAGTGATTATTCAAGATAACAACGAAAAAAAATTCACAGGTAGTAGCAGAGATATAGATACCAACGAAATAATATCACACTTATAACATTTCTTACTAATAGTCATTAATTAAAAGGAGAAAATACATAAGGAAATTACGGTTGCATAAACATGCAAAACAGAGAAAAACAGGAATGCATTCAAAGACAACAAGCAACATGTAATATGCAAATGAGGGTCTATTGTCTTAGGTTACGGTGGCCTGGATGGTAGCAGACGCCTGGGTTTCTGCTGGGGTCAGCCAGAGTTGATAGGTAATCAGAAACTCCTTCCAGATGCCTGAGACTCCTGTCGACACACCGTTCCAAATCTGCATACCGTCCATTTAGGCTTGTGGAGAGGTTGTCGAGTCGCTCATTTTGGGTTTGAAGTTGACTGTTAATCTGAGCATATCGGTCGTCCTGGGCTTGCATGAAGGATTGTTGGGCAAGTTGCATGTCTCGCATCATGTCCAACAGCTCTGAAGAATCTGCTTGCTGTGGAGGGGACGGAGGAAATTCTTCCTCAACTTGGTGATACGGCTGGTACGATTCACGTTGAGTTGTCCAGCCCGTATGTTGCTAATCACCCCAGTTACCCCAGCGTGGAACACCTTCTTCATTTGTATCCGGCTGCTGAACCCAAGCGGAGCCGGAGTAGTCATGAGTGCCAACGGGTGAAGGACTGTCATCTCCACCATTGTAAGCAGCATCGCGCCTTGCTTCTTCTTCTTCTTCTTCTTCTTCATTTTCCACTTCATCGTCTTGTTCTTCGCTTTCATCACTGTCAGCCCTTGGAGGAACGTATCCTCTTCTAACAAACTTATATTTTCTCCGCTCCTTGCACCAAATATATCCCATCATAGACATGGTTTTTGTGCTGAACTCTTTGTCAGGTGAGATTGATGTGAACGGGAAAGACGGATGATTAACATTGGCGGCAGTAATGACTTCTTGAATGAATGATCCGTAGGCAAGAGCAGTCCCTCGTCCGGAATCACGTAGTCGGAAAAATAGCAAGTGTACTATTTTCACCGATGTAGTAATAGGGAGTTTATTTCCCAGTATCGATCTCGAGGATTGCGTAGGAATTACTTATTTCAATTCGATTCTATTCAAACAAAAAGATAATGGTTGGTTTGTTTTGGAATTTAGAATAGTAAACACAAAATTGATAACAAGAATAGATTAAGATAAAGGATGCTAGGGTAAGTGGTTGAGTTACCCGGTTATGAATTCCGTTCCAATTTCCTTACTGCCTATGAAGCCTTCAATCACCTAACCTCAGAATGCTCTTACTTAAGTCCTTAAGGAAGAAACTATTAAACTACCAATTATTACTTAAATGTCCATTTAATTAATCGTTGGTTTTAATCATACAAAATATCAAGGTTTACGGTGATTTACGAAAGTTACTAGTCCTAGATGATGCATTCATAAACCTAATTGTGTGAAAACCCTACCAATCACAGTCCTGTTATTGGAAGTCATAGATTAATTTGTATTTGTCCGATACAAAAGCATAATAACATCACACAATTAAATTGAAATACTTAACATAGAAATCAGGAAATTATCGGTTCAGATTCATACATACGATAACATCAGGACCACCCCCTAGCATCAGGGGGTTTAGCCTCTCATAGTACTTAAAGAACTCATAAAGTAAAGATTAGACATTACAAAGAATTAGGAGAGTTTGATCTTCAATGGTGGCTACCCTTGAATCTCGCCGTCTTCGAATCCGTTGTATTCGCTATCTTCTCCACTGTAATGCTTTCGTTCGTCTCTCCCAAAGGTCCTTTTTCTTTCTCTTCCAAGCCTTCTTATAGTTTCAGATGCCTCCTCCCCAAGCAAAAGGTCCATACTGCCCTTAATGAGAAGAATCGGTTCACAATGCAAAATTAGGTTTTCCAGGCTGCGTGCAATCAACACGGCCGTGTGTGTACACACGGGCGCCCGTGTTTTTTCTCCTGCATTAATTAATTTCAGCATTTGTTACAGTAGCAACAACACGGGCCGTGTCCCTACACACGGGTGCCCGTGTAGATGCACTGTTTTAATCAACACGGCCGTGTGTGTACACACGGGTGCCCGTGTTGATCCCTGTTTTCTGCTTCGTCTTTTTCTCTGCTTGACCAACAACACGGCCGTGTGGTGGCACACGGGTGGCCGTGTTGACTTGCTGTTCTGTCATATTTTCGTCCTTCAGAGTGTCCCGAACTTCACCATTCTTGCTTTTGAACCTGGAACAATGACACTACCCAAACGAAGCATAAACGAGGTCTTTTTGACTTAAACTCGTAATCGAATGTAATGTAATACCAAACCAACAAAACTTGATACTTGACTCAAATGCAACTAAAAACAAACATAAATCTTACCAGAGTGATGAAAATACGTCGGATTAACGGCGGGAATTCAATGGAAATGGTGACCGATCACAACCCCAAACTTGTCTCATTGCTTGTCCTCAAGTGATGTATTGAGTCCAAACAAAGGTCACCTCCGAATTCGTTTTCCACAATGCAACCTAGTCTTTCACCATTTGTGTTCTTCCTTTCCAATCGAGTTTCAGGTCTCTCCAATTCAGGCAGTTTACCATATTTCCACATCAGAAACATCTTCACCTGCAAGCTTTTCACTCACTCACAATATCTCTCGGGGTTAGGTGTGTACACTCACAGCACAGTATACAGTATCAGACTCTTAACTTTGAACACATTCTAATGTCATTACCACAGCAGATTTCACACACTTTTTGAGGTCTTTTTAGGTTGTAACGGGGCTTGGGTACGGTGGGATAAACAAAAAAATGGGTACAAAGGGTTTTGAACTCGGTAATCATATTGTGTACTTTTTCTTCTTTTCCTGTGCATCACATATATTTTTGGGGTAAAAACTCTTTTGACTCTTTTTCTACTCAACTTTCCGAGCATTTCATATCTCTCTAAGGTCTCGGCAAGTGCATTTTTTCTTTTCTTATTTTCTTTTTTTTTTCTCTTTCCGAGCCTTTCATATCTCTAAGGTCTCGGCAAGTGCATTTTTTTTTTTTCTTATTTTTTTTTTCTTATAAAGGACATACATACTGTTTTTCTTTTTGTATGATCTCATCTTATGCACTTGCCTTCCCTTTCAAAATTTTCACCCCAAACTTATTTTCATTGCACATCTTGCAATTCACACAATCATACCGAGTTATGACACAAAAGGGAATGGATAATTAAAAGTTAACATGGATTTATGAGGAATAATGCTTGACGTTAGCATGGGGTTTACAATGAACAAATGGCTAAGGCTCAACGGGGTTTTACGAAGGGAAACATACATATAGGGATGGCTAGAAAGGCCCTGGCTAAACAAACAACTTGCCTCAGTGTGTGTTGTCATGCTGTGACGTGTCAACAGAACATACGCAAAATCAGAGTGATAAAGTTATACCTGGCTGAACTCTCATGTTGATATTTCGTGTTTGGCCTTTTGTGATCTCACCATGTTGGTTAGCTTGCAAGCTCTGAAGTCTCTTCGTATTATGTGGTTCTTTCCTGACTTGGTCTTTCCATACCGCTCTCTTGGTCTAGTGTCACCAAATTGTGTCCGACTTTACCTTCTCATGGTTGCATCAACTTCCGGGGTGCCATATCAGAATAAGTATGAGGGGTGTCATTCATCCACTACCATTGATCCCGGATTCGTCCAACCATTTCTCATCACTCTGTACACACAAGTAAACAACGAAAACAAACAAAAACAAAGCGATGGAAATAAAACATGAAAGGAAAACCCCCCCACACCTGAACTAAACATTGACCTCAATGTTTAAATCCAGATACTAAGGGGACTCACAGCGACTACTGTTGGTTTAATGCACTTGTGTAATTTCCTTCCACTTGGAGGTGTTTGTGACTTTGCCCTTTTAATTCTCCTCCTCCCCTACACAAAATTTTAGCACACACCAAAAATATAAAAACGAAATAAATTAGAAATCAAACGCGTGGGTTGCCTCCCACGAAGCGCTTCGTTTAACGTCGCATGGCTCGACGGTTCATTTCCCTTATCATGGGGGATATTTCCGGTTCAAAACCTTTTTGCACCTCTTGTCTACAACACGGAAATTGTCTCTTTTATCAGTGTGGACTCCTTTGTACCACGATTCCTTTTTAACTATCCTTTCAGTGTTAGGAATCTTTCCATTTCGGGTGGCTACTGGCAGTGGTGAGCCTTTGATAGTATTCAATGTCTTGATTAAGCCTACTTGATACTGAGATTTTGTATTTTCTTCCATCTCCTGATTTTCAATAGCATTCAATGTTATTTCCTTGTTGTGAACTTTCAAGGTTAGCGTGCACTCATCCATGTCGAGCTTGCATCGACTCGTCTTCATGAAAGGTCGACCCAGAATAATGGTTGCCTCATTGTCTTCAGGTATGTCTAGGATTACAAAATCAACTGGGAAAGTCAAGTCCGCTATTGTTACCAGCACATCTGCAGCTATACCATATGCATCTTTCCTTGAGTGATCCGCAAACTTCAGATTGGTCTTTATATCACTAATATTTTTAATACCCAGCCTGTGATAGACCGATAATGGCATCAGATTCACACTAGCTCCCGAATCTATTAGTACCTTTTTGAAGGTTCTTTCTTTGATTGTGCATGGTACTGTGACGGTTCCTGGATCCTTTTGTTTGTTAGGAATGTTCTGCACTAGGGATTTTGCATTGTCTTGTTCCTTACCGGATACCTGTTCTTCAGTGGTTGGTTTCTTTTCAGCCATTACCTCTTCCACGAATTTCTTGTACATGGGCATCCTTTCAAGTGCTTCAAACAAAGTCATATGACCCTCAATCCTTTTAAACATAGTCATGAATTTCTCCAAGTCGGACTCACTAGGTTCCTTCTTTGTCACTCTCTGAGGGTAGGGCAACTTAGTCACCGGTTTAGTTCCTTTTGTAGTTTCTTCTTTAGTCGGCTCGCTCGGTGACATAATTTTTTTCTTTTTTGCAACCTCTTTCTCTATCGTCGTGACAGTATTAACATTCTCCTGACCTCTTGGATTTTGAACTGTTTCACTAGGTAGGGAACCTGGTGTTCTAGAACTTGACAGTTGTTGTGCTATCTGTCCCAGCTGAACTTCGAGATTCCTTAGGGAGGCGGTGGTGTTTTTCTGATTGTTTCTAGTCTCTTCTTCAAATTGCATATTTTGAGCTGCCATCTTTTCAATTGCAATCTCCCAATCTGCCTTCTGAGGTACCTGTTGCTGCTGCTGATATTGATTTTGATATTGACCATGTGCCTGCTGTTGCACGTTCCCTCTTTGATCTTTCCATGCAAAGTTGGGATGATTTTTCCACCCCGGATTGTATGTGTTGGAGTAGGGATTGTTCTGCTTTAAAAATTTTATTTCTTCAATCTGTTGCGGTGTTGCAAAACAATGAACAGTATTGTGTGGTCCACTACAAATTTCACAAATCATGATCGGAACCGGCTGAGCTTGAGCAACAGTCTGGGTACCGAAATTCATAGCTTTCAATCTCCTTTCAACCTCAGCAGCAATCTGGTCTTCCATTTTCACTACCTGATTTGCTAATTTCAAGTCAATTTTTCCCTCCGGCTGATTTACAGTACGGTCATACAATTCCAAATGCTCATTTGCTGCAATAGCTTCGATGATTTTTTTGATACCGGTTGCTGTAGAAAAATTAGACGAGCCACCAGCAGCTGTATCAATGAGTTGCTTAGTTCTCATCTTCAGCCCATTCACAAAATTCTGCATTTGTTCAGTTTCATCCAGATTATGTGTAGGACATGCAACTAAACATCTTTTGAATCTTTTGTAGGCATCTCCAAGTGTCTCTCCTTCTTTCTGTTTAAAATTCACAATGTCATACCTCTTACGGATATACACAGAAGCAGGAAAATACTCATTCAAGAATGCTGTTTCCATTTGTTGCCATGTAGTAATGCTTCCTGCAGGTAGGGAATAAAACCATTCCTCAGCGTCCTCAGATAACGTGAATGGAAACATGACCAATCTCTTTGCTTCCTCAGAATGCCCATCAATTTTCAATGATGTAGTCATAGTCAGAAACCTCTGCAGATGCTTGTTTGCATCCTCATTGATCTTTCCTGCAAAAGGTTTGCTTTCTAACTGGCGGATAGTAGACGGGTGCAACTGGAAGTGAGCAACATTAACAGGTTGATTCACAATGGTCAACCGCACTGCTGGATTATTCTGTCTGCCATAGTCACCTAAAAGTCTTTCCGGTGGAGGTGGGTCTGCAGCCATATTAACAGTGTCTGGATGGGAATCTGTGTTTGACTCAGATTATTCGGAGTGAACAGAAGCTGGTGTTCTCGGTGTGGCCGGTTCTTCGCTGTCAGAGTTTGCCAGTTTCTTTCTTCTAGCTTCTCTGAGCTTTGCCCGCAATGTTCTCTCTGGTTCTGCGTCAAAATGAAAATCAGCTGAGGACTTACCTCGCATAAACAAGTTAGACAAAGATTAAAATTGAATAACAAAATTGTCACAGATAAAATTTTGGTTGGCGAGCAACAAAATTTCGATAGAATAGAAATTAAAATATGTAGTTTAGCAATCCCCGGCAACGGCGCCAAAAACTTGATCGGAAAAATAGCAAGTGTACTATTTTCACCGATGTAGTAATAGGGAGTTTATTTCCCAGTATCGATCTCGAGGATTGCGTAGGAATTACTTATTTCAATTCGATTCTATTCAAACAAAAAGATAATGGTTGGTTTGTTTTGGAATTTAGAATAGTAAACACAAAATTGATAACAAGAATAGATTAAGATAAAGGATGCTAGGGTAAGTGGTTGAGTTACCCGGTTATGAATTCCGTTCCAATTTCCTTACTGCCTATGAAGCCTTCAATCGCCTAACCTCAGAATGCTCTTACTTAAGTCCTTAAGGAAGAAACTATTAAACTACCAATTATTACTTAAATGTCCATTTAATTAATCGTTGGTTTTAATCATACAAAATATCAAGGTTTACGGTGATTTACGAAAGTTACTAGTCCTAGATGATGCATTCATAAACCTAATTGTGTGAAAACCCTACCAATCACAGTCCTGTTATTGGAAGTCATAGATTAATTTGTATTTGTCCGATACAAAAGCATAATAACATCACACAATTAAATTGAAATACTTAACATAGAAATCAGGAAATTATCGGTTCAGATTCATACATACGATAACATCAGGACCACCCCCCTAGCATCAGGGGGTTTAGCCTCTCATAGTACTTAAAGAACTCATAAAGTAAAGATTAGACATTACAAAGAATTAGGAGAGTTTGATCTTCAATGGTGGCTACCCTTGAATCTCGCCGTCTTCGAATCCGTTGTATTCGCTATCTTCTCCACTGTAATGCTTTCGTTCGTCTCTCCCAAAGGTCCTTTTTCTTTCTCTTCCAAGCCTTCTTATAGTTTCAGATGCCTCCTCCCCAAGCAAAAGGTCCATACTGCCCTTAATGAGAAGAATCGGTTCACAATGCAAAATTAGGTTTTCCAGGCTGCGTGCAATCAACACGGCCGTGTGTGTACACACGGGCGCCCGTGTTTTTTCTCCTGCATTAATTAATTTCAGCATTTGTTACAGTAGCAACAACACGGGCCGTGTCCCTACACACGGGTGCCCGTGTAGATGCACTGTTTTAATCAACACGGCCGTGTGTGTACACACGGGTGCCCGTGTTGATCCCTGTTTTCTGCTTCGTCTTTTTCTCTGCTTGACCAACAACACGGCCGTGTGGTGGCACACGGGTGGCCGTGTTGACCTGCTGTTCTGTCATATTTTCGTCCTTCAGAGTGTCCCGAACTTCACCATTCTTGCTTTTGAACCTGGAACAATGACACTACCCAAACGAAGCATAAACGAGGTCTTTTTGACTTAAACTCGTAATCGAATGTAATGTAATACCAAACCAACAAAACTTGATACTTGACTCAAATGCAACTAAAAACAAACATAAATCTTACCAGAGTGATGAAAATACGTCGGATTAACGGCGGGAATTCAATGGAAATGGTGACCGATCAATTATACATTCTACTAGCAATGTAGTATGGCCAGTTGATTTTTATCTTATTTTTCAGAATGTAAATCAAATGAACCTCGGGCTGTTCGACTCTGGAGAGACCGCCCTTCTTCGGCCGCAGGATGCGTGAGACAACCCACTGAAGAATCCTTTCTCCGGCGTTCAGCTTGTCGGCAGTGACGGTTCGTGGGAACAAGTCACTTTGCACAAACTCAGCAGAATATGGCCGTGCCAGCATGTCATTTAATGCACTCTTAAACTCATAGCCATCTATGTGGTGAGAGTCAGTCACCTCAGGTAGAGAATTTCCAGCATCATCCACAGACATGTCAAAATACTTGTTCCAGAAATTTGATTTAATCGATACCTTTGTAGAGCCAACTCTGGAGGAAAGCTTGTGCCCGCGAAAGGTCTCATGCAGACCAGCGTAGAAGACTCGGACAAGGTCTTCACTGTATTTGGTGTTACACTCCAAAAAGTTTATGAAGCCTTGATGCTGCAGCAAAGACAGGACTTCCGGTAGGTGCATGCGTTCGGCTTCAAGTTTGTAGAACGCATGTTGTTGCACAACTCCTCGTTTACCGATGTCTTTGTTGAAAATTTCGACACGAGCAGGTGGAACGAGTGATACAGCAGATACGGGAAGAGATGCACCGGATGATTCTCGGGGTCTTTTGCCGGAGGGTCTGCGTGATGAGGAAGCCATTTGAGAAGGTTTGAAACTAGGTGTTTGGATATAGAGAGAGGGTTTAATAAGGGTTTTGAGAGTGATTCTTCTAGAGAGAGGTTTTTCCCAATTTATAGTGGAAAGGTTAGGGTTTTGGGAAGATGGAAGAACAAAGGACACTAGCCAATAGGTAGATGCAAGTTACAGAGTAGTGGGTAGTTTGAAAGGTGATGGAATGTAAATGCACATTTAATGAATGTTTTTGAATGTGAATGCATGAAGGATGATTTAAAATTTTCTGCAGAAACACAAAATTTTCGAGCGATGCGTCGACCATACCCCTGTATGCGTCGACGCATACTGTTTGATTTTTAAAAAATGCAAAAATTATTTAGTCATGCGTCGACCATAGCCCTGCTGCGGTCGACTCATACAGTTCAAATTTCCATTTTTCCCTATTCAGCACATGCAATGACCAGTTTGATGCATAATTATCAGTTCATACAGCAATAAACAACCAAAGAGAGAGATATCAAATATATATATAAACAACATCATTATGAGATATAACTATTGTAGTCATGAGACTTTGCAGAGAGATAGAAAGAGAGGAACACTATCACCTTAATGCCTGAGTGACTTAGTGAACTGTAGGCTTATGCTTACAACAACAAAGATTTGTCAGAAGTACAGAATTGAGGTTTTAAATGTAATAAGGTAAACAGCAGATTAGAGTGCCCGTTCCGAAATATCGAGAATGCCAAGTTCTCGGCGAATATGAAAGAAAGGTTCAGTGGCTAGCGGCTTTGTGAAAATGTCCGCTAGTTGATTTTCAGTATTTACGTGTTCAAACACGATGTCACCTTTCTCTACATGATCCCGAAGAAAGTGGTGTCGAATTTCGATATGTTTGGTGCGAGAATGTAGCACAGGATTCTTGGTCAGGTTAATAGCACTTGTGTTGTCACAAAAGATGGGAATACGTTCAAGTTTGAGGTTAAAATCCAATAGTTGTTGCTTAATCCAAAGGATTTGGGCACAACAACTACCGGCGGCAACGTATTCCGCTTCGGCGGTTGACAAAGCAACAGAAACCTGTTTCTTGCTATGCCAACTAACCAAAGAGTTTGAAAATAGGTGACAAGTGCCACTGGTGCTCTTCCTATCCGATTTGCAACCGGCAAAGTCGGAATCGGAAAAACCTACCAAAGAACAATCATTACCTTTGGAATACCATAGTCCATACTTCGGAGTACCGGATAGATATCGAAGTATCCGTTTAACGGCTTTTAAATGGGATTCCTTGGGACATGATTGATATCTTGCACACATGCATACGCTAAACATAATATCGGGACGAGAAGCAGTAAGATAAAGGAGTGAACCAATCATACCTCTATACCGTTTTACATCTACTTCCTTACCGTCTTCATCTTTGTTCAAGTTGGTACACGTAGGCATGGGGGTGTCTATGGCCTTAACTTTTGCCATGTCAAATCTCTTGATAAGGTCCAAACAATATTTTGTCTGGCTCACGAAAGTTCCTTCTTTGAGCTGTTTGATTTGCAGACCGAGGAAGTATGTGAGCTCCCCCATCATACTCATCTCGAACTCGCCCTGCATAAGGTCAGAAAACTCTCTCACAAGATTCATGTTAGTAGACCCAAAAATGATATCATCTACATAAATTTGCACTAATGTCAAGTGCTTTCCTTGACGTTTAATGAAGAGGGTTGTGTCAACCTTTCCTCTTGAGTAACCTTGATCGAGTAGGAACTTGCTTAGTCTCTCATACCAAGCTCTAGGAGCTTGTTTGAGGCCATACAAAGCCCTTTTCAGTTTATAAACATGATCAGGATACTCATGGGATTCGAAACCCGGAGGTTGTGCGACATAAACTTCTTCATTTATGTGACCGTTAAGGAACGCGCTCTTGACATCCATTTAGAATAGCTTAAAGTCCTTTGCACAAGCGAAGGCAAGGAGAAGGCGTATAGCCTCGAGTCGGGCAACCGGCGCATAAGTTTCCTCATAGTCGATGCCTTCCTCTTGGTTATACCCTTGCGCGACTAAACGCGCCTTATTACGGGTTATTACCCCGTTTTCGTCCAGCTTGTTCCTAAACACCCATCGGGTGCCGATTACTCGATGATCTCGCGGAGGAGGGACAAGGTCCCAAACCTCATTTCTGGTGAACTGATTAAGTTCCTCCTGCATTGATAAAAACCAGTGTTCATCGAGTAGGGCTTCTTTAGGGTTTTTAGGTTCCATCTGCGAAACGAAAGCGAAGTGATAACAGAAATTACTTAGCTTAGATCGAGTTGTTACACCCTTTGAGATATCTCCGATAATGTTGTCGATTGGATGGTCTTTGGAAGACTTCCAAGCTTGAGGAAGATCATCGTTTGAATGCGGATGAACTACCTCGGTTTCCTCATGGTGTACATCTTTGTCCTCCTCAATTTTGACCATGTCGGGTTGATCAATCCCCGGCTCGCCACCTTTAAGTATGTCTTCGGTAGATGTACCTGCACCATGAAAAACACTACCCTTTCCGACATTTCTCGAATTGGATTCATCAAAAGTAACATGTACAGACTCTTCTACAGTAAGTAATCGCTTGTTGTATATTCTATATGCTTTGCTAGATTGAGAGTATCCGAGGAAGATACCTTCGTCGGCCTTGGAATCGAATTTCCCTAAGTTTTCCTTTCCATTGTTCAATACAAAACATTTGCAACCAAAGACATGTAAGTGAGAAACATTTGGCTTTCGCCCTTTTAAAAGTTCATACGGTGTTTTATTTAGAATGGGGCGTATAAGCACCCTATTCAAAACATAACAAGCCGTACTAATGGCGTCGGCCCAAAAATATTTCGGTAAGCCACTTTCGTTGATCATTGTTCTTCCCAATTCTTCCAAAATTCGATTTTTACGCTCCACAACCCCATTTTGTTGAGGGGTACGTGGAGCGGAGAAGTTATGATCAATACCATGGTTACCGCAATATTCTTCAAATAAGTGATTTTCAAACTCACCTCCATGATCACTTCTAATTGCAACAATGTTTGTATTTAGTTTATTTTGGGAAAGCTTGGCAAATCGTTCAAAGGCGGCGAATGTGTCACTCTTACTTACTAAGAAAATAGTCCAACAAAATCGAGAAAAGTCGTCCACTATTACGAAACCGTAATAGTTTCCTCCTAGACTTTTAATCCTAGATGGCCCAAATAAATCCATATGGAGAAGCTCGAGAGGTCTCGTTGTTGAAACGATATTTTTGGATTTAAATGAGATCCTCGTTTGCTTCCCCTTTTGACAAGCATCACAAAGGTGATCCTTGGTGAACTTAATTTTGGGGAGACCTAGGACTAGATCTTTTGAGACTACTTTGTTGAGTAAGTCAAAGTTAACATGTGCTAAACGCCTATGCCATAACCATGAGTCTTCACTCATTGTTACGAGGCATTTGTCACTTGTTAACGATACTTCATTTAAGTCAAGCATATAGACATTGTTCACACGAAGACCATTAAACATACTCTTCTTATCATCATTATGTACAATTTTGCAACAATCTTTTGAAAACGATACATTGTATCCTTTGTCGCATAATTGACTGATGCTAAGTAGATTGTGTTTAAGACCTTCGACAAGCAACACATCAGAAATAGTAGTAGAAGAGGGATTACCTATACTACCTTTACCAAGTATTGCTCCACGGTTGTTATCACCATAAGTTACATATCCCTTCTTCTTAGCCACGAAGTCAATGAAGAGAGATATGTCTCCTGACATGTGCCTTGAGCATCCACTGTCGAGAACTCATCTTCTCTCAGTAGTCTCGAGGCATTGTACCTGTGATACGATAATTAACAAGAGGAGGTACCCAATGGCTTATTGGGTCCTGAGTGGTGAGGAACAAAATGGTTGCATTTGGGCATCCATTGATAAATGCCTTTAGGAACCAAAAATCTCCTAAATCTACATTTAGCAATGGAATGGCCTTTCTTGCAACAATAAAGACAAGAGAACTTTTCATTTTGATCACTTTTGCTATCTTCATCCTTTGTAACATATTTGTATTTTTGATATGGATTAACCATACTCTTTCGAAAATTAGATTTATCAATAGCAAATGTAATCTTGGGCTCAAGAGCCTTGTCAAGTTTGGCTTTTAGGTTCCTTACTTCACCTTGCCAAATGTAACAAGTATCACACCCAAAGTTCATCATTCTACTTTTAAGATCCTCATAACTTGTTTTTGTGCTTTCCACTATAGAAGCCTTAAGTGCCTCAAGTTTCCTTTCGGATTCTTGAATTTTTTGTTCTAAATGAGAAAAGATTTTCTTATTTGAGGCAAGCCTTTTAAAGGCCTCTTTTGCTTCACAGTGTAAAGTTTCAAAAACAGTTTGCAATTCATGATGAGACATACTAGAGGAATTTTCATATTTAGCATGTCGTACCTGTTTCTTCTTGTTCTTTTGATGAGCAGAGAGACATAGATTTGCATTTTCATCTTCATCACTAGAGCTTTCATCATCGGAGGAGTCGCTATCGCTTTCCCAAGCAATGTATGCCCTCCTTGGCTTTGATGGTTTCTTATGTGATTTGTATGAATCTTTTTCTTTTGTCTTTTTGTTCATCGGACAGTCCGGTTTGTAGTGACCCGGCTTTCCGCACTTGTAGCACGACCCTCTAGTTGTTTTTCCTTTGGAGTCATCATTTTTGGAGAACCTAGATTGCTTCCGGAAGTTTACTAAGTTCTTCTCGGAATGTTGGATGCCGTTCTTTCTCACGTAACGGTTGTAGCGTTTGACGAACAGCCCCATATCTTCACTCTTGTCCTCTTCTTCTTCGTCACTCGATGAATAATCACTTTGCTCTTTTGCTTGAGACTTTGAGGAGGAAGTCTTTAGAGCTATTGATTTCTTTTCACTCACCTTGGCTTTGTCTTTCTTTTCTTTCCTTTCGTGTTGTTCCAAGCTTAAGAGAACTTGTTCGTGCTCTTGTAGTTTACCGAACAATGTTGTCAAGTCCAATATGGTAAGATCATTTGCCTCTTTGATGGCGGTCACTTTCGGCTGCCATTCCCTATTAAGACATCTTAAGATCTTATTAGTAGCAACATCATTGGAAATAGGTTTACCTAGTGAATGTAATCGATTGATTAGATGAGTGAATCTCTTTTGCATGTCGGCAATGGTTTCCCCTTGCTCCATGAAAAAGAGATCAAACTCTTGTGTTAGTGTATTGATTCTAGCCAATTTAACATCGTTCGTCCCCTCATGGGCAATTTGAAGTGAATCCCACATGGCCTTAGCAGTAGGACAATGGGATACACGATAGTATTCGTCTACCCCTAATGAGGATATTAGGATGTTTTTGGCTTTCCAATCATAGTTGTATTTCTTTTCATCATCATCGGTCCATTGTGCTTCGGGCTTAGGCACTATTTCATTATTCTCATTGGTCATGGTTATTTCAATTGGACCATTGAGAATAACATTCCATATTTTTCTATCTATGGAATTTATGTGCACCCGCATACAGTCTTTCCAATAACTATAATTTTCACCATTGAAAACGGGAGCTCTATTGTAAGCCCCTTTAGGTTCGTTAGCCATTTTCTATCGATGTTGTATTTTGAAGCACGGAGTGAACCGGAGCTCCTGATACCACTTGTTAGACTATGGCACTGATCTAGAAGGGGGGGTTGAATAGATCCCAATTAAAAACTTGAGTCGGCGCTACCAATTTGAAAGAAAATTGGTTTTGAAAAGTTGTTTTAAATTGCGGAAGCGGCCGAGGAAACTTTTAGTCTAAAACGAACCGTTATTGGAAAACCGGATATGCGATAAGCTAATGGATAATAGATGAATTGGAATACAAGTCACTACACTTATTTGCTCAATCAATGAAATAATTCACTTACTAGCAAGCCTAGTTCCAATGATACAAAATACCAAATTAAACTGAATGTAAACTTAAGAAAACTTTGGTTTAAGCAAATTTACAAACACTTGGTGTGCATAAGCACTCCAAGTGATACTTGAGTTGAGTAAGTAGATCAATTTGTCCTAGTACAATGTATTATTGTACTTAGTATTCAAACAGCAGTTTTAATCACTTACTCAACTTATATCAGCGTTTGGTAAAAATTGCTTAAACTAAAATCACTTAAATTTTAAGCTGAAAAACAGATTATGCAGAAAATTAAAGAAGACGCAGATTTGATGAGGCAGTTCCCCCTCCGTCCTCGCTTCGGGGTACGTCTGCCCTCAATTCTAAAATTAGAATTGAGATGATTAATTAGATATCACCTGTGAGATTTAATCGTTTTTACAAGGATTGCAAAGTATGTAAACATCAGAACTTCCAATGTGTTGAATGATACTTCTTATCCTTGCTCCTTGATTCAAGATGAATCAAGACCTTTGATCGTTGATGCTGGACCTCCGTTTCCTGCCACTCGTTGAGGAACCTTCCGTTCTTCAACCCCTTGGCCCGGCTGATCACGAACACGAACGAATCAAACCCGAATCCTTCACTACACAAACACCGAATCCGCTACTAGACTGATGAAGACGTTCTCTTATCAGTCACCTTCGCTCAGCTGAATGTTAATGAAGCAATTCGTCCAAAAACCCCCAAACACAAACCGATATTGGAGGATAAAATCCTAATGATTTTATTCAAGAAAGAACCTGCCAAGACTTCAACTCGAACCCGATTCTCCAATCGCAGCTACGAACCTTATCACCTTCAATCTATCACGAATCACATCAAACGTTATTGTGTGCAGTTGATGTATTGTGAACTGTTGAGGATGAAGATGATGAATCTTTGACACCTTTTTCACTCTTTCTTGTTTCCTTGAACACTTGTATACAAATTGACAAAATGTTGGTTAATAGAAGTGTTTTGACTTCTATATATAGTACCAGACAAAATCAAACAGACATAACAGTATTTCAAATATTTGAAATAACTCAGAAAACTGAGTTGGCGCGCGAACGGTCGACCATAGGTCGGCGTGCGCTGACCCGTGGGGCATGCGCCAACCCTTATGGTCGACTCAAACATTTCATGCGCTGACCCGTGGATAGCATCACTATGCCATGCGCTGACGTGTGGTCGACTCAAAGGGGTTTATGCGCCGACCCGTGAGCTATGCGCCGACCCTATGGTCGACGCAAGCAGTTTTGCGCTGACCATCCTCCAGTTTGGGTTGAGCTTTGCGCTGACCCGTGAGCTTTGAGCTGACCCCTATGGTCGACTCAAAGCTTTCAAATCTGCAAAAAATTGTGATTTGTGATTTCCATGCATTTAGTCATGATCACACTTTGTCTACATGTTTTTAATGATTATAGTAGATTTAGAGGAACGTAGAAAAGGATATGGTGGGTAATGTGTTGCATTTGTTTGTAGACGTGCATGATGGTCTTTTGTCATCATCGAAACTTGATATCGTATGTTGTATGACACTTTGTCTTTACACTAAAAGCATGTAGACGTCTTCCAACGTCACGGTACACTCACCGGTTGGAAACCAAAATGTGTGTGTCTCTGGCCTCCATCTTTCGCATAAGGCTAGAATGAACTTGTTATCTATAGACCAAGACATAATCTTGCTAATATGACCAAAACCGACGAGTTCAACATAAGGTTGAATCATCGGGTCCATTGGGACAAATTCGTGGACTCGAGTTCAAAACCTTGATACATCCTATAATAGAAATAATATAACACTTGACTAAGTTGGTATTTCAAAATAAAATGGGGTTGGTGAAGATGAAAGATAAAAAGTTAACAAAAGAAAAAACTTACATATGTTGCGATGTTTGCAACCGTTCCTCTGTGTGCTTCGCCCATTGTGAGTAAAGACATATTGTTGGGGACTTGGTGTAGATGAAATTGGAAGATGTTGTTGAAGATGAAATTGTAAAAGAAGTATTGTAGAGGAAGTAGTGAGAATGTTGGTGTGGAAGAATTGTTGAAGGAGTGGAAGGTATTTATAGGCAAATGGAAGAGAGCATAAAAATTTGTGTTTTCATGGTGTCTCCACCTCATTTGGCGACCATGTACAATCCTAAAGAGGGGTCGCCATTCAAATTGGCGACACCATAGGGCCATGCATGCAAGGCTAGTTCTGAATCCTTGGTTTCGAGGTCTGACTGCATGGGGTCGCCACTTGAAATGGCGACCATGTACAAGCATTAAGTGGAGGCGCCAAACCATTTGGCGACACCATCTGCATGTCTGACACGTGGCACTCTTGTCTCCTGCATGCTGAACAACTCACTTGTGGATGGCTTGCATGATTGACACATCATCTCTGACTATGTTACATGTCCGACACGTGTCTGTCTTGTCTCCTGCATGCTGATGACTAACTTCTTGATAGCTTGCATGGTTGACACATCATCTCAGACTGTCTTGCATGACTGACACATCATCTAAGATCTAGCTTACATGTCAGACACGTGGCTGTCCTGTCTCCTGCATGCTGAAGAGTGACTTGTTGATAGCTTGCATGGTTGACATATCAACTCACATTGTCTTGCATGACTGACACATCATCTCAGAACTGGCTTGCATGCTTGACAGATCAACTCACACTGTCTTGCATGACAGACACATCATCTCAGAACTAGCTAGCATGCTTGACACATCAAATCACACTGTCTTGCATGACAGACACATCATCTCAGAACTAGCTAGCATGCTTGACACATCAACTCACACTGTCTTGCATGACAAACACATCATCTCAGAACTGGCTTGCATGCTTGACACATTATCTCAGAGTAGCTTCAATGTTAGACACATCATCTCAGAACTAGCTAGCATGTGAGACACTGATACCATCTATTTAAGTGTCTTACTATTAACATCCAAGAAACTTCACTCACATTCATCTGCACTTGCAAAATAGTTTTCATCTCCAAAATGTCATCTTCATCATTATATAGTGTCAACGTTCACTGCAACAGTGAAACTTTTGAGTCTGAGCTTCATGGTTTTTGTTTTTGAAACACTGATACCATTAGAATCACGATCAAGAGAAATGCAACCTTTTTGCATTTGAAAAAAAGAATACAATCCTTTATAGGATCAGGTATTGTGTCAAAGATCACATATCAAAATCCAATATTTTTTTAGAATGGTCAATGCAAGTTTTTCCCCCTTAAGGTACGAGACGATGAAGATGTTGAAAACATGTTTCTGAGTTATGAACATTCAGGCATGGATTGTATCGAGTTGTACATTACTCTACAACCATGTATACCGTCTCAACAGTCTCAACTAACCGATCAGGATGCAGCTGGTGAAGATGCTGCAGATGATGCACAATGGTCAGATGAATTCAACCCAGAAGCAGAAGTAGAAGTCGACGTTGTTGATGAAGAAGAAGAGGAGACCGAGATACAGGTTGATCACATGCTGAACAACGACGATGAAGATGATGCTCAACCACCACCAATACCTCCTAGTCATGCCTACAATCCTCCTCAACATATGACAAATATGGATCTTCACGACGATGAAACATCCGACAGTGTCTTCTATAATCCGTATCCGAGACCAGTATGCGAATTAAAGGTGGGAGACATGTTTCGTACCAAAGAAGAATGTGTCTTGGCAATAAAATAATTCCACATGAACAACTTTGCTGACTTTACAGTGAAACGCACTGATTCTAGAAGGTATGTTATCGAATGTCGTAACATGCTTTGTAAGTTTCGTTTGGCTGCATCTTACAAGAAGAAAAATGACTCTTGGGAGATCGCTTCAATAGACCCACCGCACAGTTGCGTTGCAACTAACGTTGAACAAGATCACCGTAAATTGAGCACAACTTTGATATGTCAAGACATTCTGCCATTGGTAAATAAAGACCCATCAGTGAAGGTGAGTATAATTATATCCCATATCCGAACAACATATAATTATACTCCATCTTACAAGAAAGCATGGATTGCGAGGACAAAGGCTGTTGAACAGGTTTTCGGCAACTGGGAGGATTCATTCAAGGAATTACCACGGTTTTTATGGGCACTAAAAACTTATGTCCCAGGAACTGTGGCAATTATGGAGACAGTGACGGCAATGATGCCAGACGGAATCTGTGCTACAGGTAATAGAATATTTCACCGTCTCTTTTGGGCATTTGACCCGTGCATCAAAGGTTTCGCTTTCTGCAAACCTCTCTTGCAAATTGATGGCACTTGGTTATACGAAAAATACAAGGGTACTTTGCTCATGGCGGTTGCACAAGACGGTAACAACAATGTCTTTCCCATTACCTTTGCTCTTGTTGAAGGTGAAACGGCTGGTGGATGGGGTTTCTTTCTTCGACATCTCAGAACGCATGTCGCTCCACAAGCCAATCTGTGTTTGATTTCTGATAGACATGCTGCCATTGAGAGTGCCTACAACAACCATGACAACGGATGACATGATCCTCCTTCTACACATGTCTACTGTATCAGACACATTGCACAAAACTTCATGCGTGCTATAAAAGATAAGAATCTTCACAAGAAGGTGGTGAATGCTGGGTATGCTTTAACTCAACCGTCATTTCAATATTATCGTGATGAAATTCGACTGTCTAATGAAGACGCGGGGAGATGGATAAATAACATACCAGTAGAGCAGTGGACAAGAGCATTTGACGGTGGTTGTCGATGGGGCCACATGACAACAAACATTGTGGAATGCATGAACGGGGTTTTCAAAGGAATTCGAAATCTGCCGATAACCGCCTTGGTAAGATCAACCTATTATAGGTTGGCTTCTATGTTCGCAACCAGAGGTGAAAGATGGAGTGCAGTGTTAATGTCCGGACAAGTATTCAGTGAGTGTTGCATGAAGGTCATGAAAGAGGAGAGCATCAAAGCTACGACACACGCTGTAACAGTCTTTGACCGTCATAGACAAAATTTCAGCGTCCAGGAAACAATGGGCAACAACGAGGGGAGACCAAATTTAGCCTACGCAGTTAGACTACACAAAAGTTGGTGCGATTTTGGAAAATTTCAAGCCTTCCGCATACCTTGCTCCCATGTCATTGCAGCATGCGCTTATACTCGTCAAGACGCTTACACCCATTTATCTGATGTGTACAAGGCCAACACCATCATGAATGTATATAGTCAAAGCTTTTCAGTACTACCAATGGAGGATTACTGGCCTCCATATGAAGGAGATATTGTTTGGCACAATGAAGAGATGCGTAGAAAGAAGAAAGGAAGGCCAAACAGAACACATATCAGAACAAATATGGATTCCACAGATAAAATGATAAGATTATGTAGTATCTGTCGTCAACCAGGACACAACAAAAACAACTGTCCCAATCAAGGAGCATCATCTAGATCTTAAGCTTTTTGTAACATTATATTTCTATAACAATCAATCATTATATATCATTAAGTTCTTGTTACATCGAGTTTCATAACAAACATCAGTACAAAAGATCTGAAAACATAAATAATTCTAACTGATTACAACAATCAAATTAATGTCGTCTCGACCGAACATCATTTCCCTAGCATCCTTATCAGTCTTCATTCACACCCAACCAAAGATACTGTCAAGTCTCTCAATACTTCTGATTTTTTCCCCTTCTGGTATTTTCCCGTCTAACCATCGAACCAGCTCCCTCTTAAGTTGATCTAACGTGGTGATGTTCCAAAACAGCATCAGCAATTGAGGTTTGTCTCTCGCATAAATCAACTTACCGTATCGGCGACGAACACCAAACATGATATCCAAATGACTATATGAGTTGTGGAACAATTGGTCACACAACGCATCTATTTATAAGACAAAAAAGGCATTTTATGAGGGAGTCGCCAATTGAGTTGGCGCCTCCTCTTAAAACCTACACATAGGCGCCAATTGGATTGGCTAGGGCACCTGCCCTAGCCAATCCAATTGGCGCCTCCATTCAAGTTTTAACAAGAGTCGCCATATGAACAACTTTCATGTTCATCAAAAATCCATTTGAAACTTGGAAGCTCATCATTCATTTCAAAACATTATAGGTCATTTTGACAGAAACCCTAATTTTGGGTCAAGTTCGTAGGGACCTAACTCACTCATTTTTAATTATTTTGAGGTGGGACCAAATGCATTGCAAAATTTTAGATGTCTACTTCAAATGTTATGTTGGACAAAATTTCATAATTCTAAAAGAAACACATGCGATAATACAAGACATTATAGGTCAGATAATAGTTGAAAAACTCAGAAGTCCAACTTCAATTGCCCATAACTTTCTCATAAAAAATCCAAATGATGAAAAATGTATGTCCAAATTCATTGTCTTGAAAAGATCTACAACTTCCGTGTTGGAGGTTTTTCCATTTGAGGCTTTTTTAAGGGTGTCGCCAATTGAATTGGCGACTCCTCTTAAAAATTACACATAGGCGCCAATTGGATTGGCTAGGGCACCTGCCCTAGCCAATCCAATTGGCGCCTCCTTGCAATTTTTAAGAGGAGTCGCCAATTCAATTGGCGCCTCCTCCTAAAAGTGGGGTAGATTGGGAATTTTGCTGAAAACTGGGGTATTTTGGGAATTTTTTCGAAAAACTGGGTTATCTCGGTAAAAAAAACCTGTTTTTGTTCCTCTAGATGTGATAACAGAATTGTTGGAAATCCACCTCAACTTATGGAGAATTTCTATCAATCTTGATGAACAAGATTGTTATCAATCACGCAATGACAACGAAAAGAAAAGAACGATTGAGAAAGAAAGAAAATAATGTTGGAGAAGAAGAAAAATATTTTTATGCAGAGTGAAAAACTTCTTTATTTACTTTGCAACTACAAAATTCTGTGAATGCAATGTTATGAGTTGTGCTTAAGAATAGGGGTTACTCCCTCTATTTATAGATTTAGGTTAGCTTGCTTCCTAAGCCAAAATCCAAAACTATAAAAGCCAAAAATAGTTAACACTACTAAAAATAGGCCTAAGTCGAAATCATGTGTGAAGCAACATGTTTCGACACTTCGACACACTAATACAACTCGACACATCTTTGTTCTGTCGAGCAACCTACTTCAACACAAGGAATTACAATTCAAAACACCACCTAATTCATTGTGTCTAAGCTATCTACATTAATCATATCTCTTAGTCTTCTGAACACTTCGACATGCATTCCCTTCGTCATGATGTCTGCAATCTGATTCTGAGTTCTGCAGTGTTTCAAATTCATCTTCCCATCTACTACTTGTTCTTGAAGACAATGGAACCTCATTTCGATGTGCTTGCTTCGACCATGTGCTATCGGATTCTCCGCCAGATTGATAGCTGACATGTTGTTGATCTTCATGGTAATTGCTCCATGAATCTTTGATGTTATCTCTTCGACCAGATTCACCATCCATGTTGCTTGACATGCACAAAGGGAAACAACTATGTATTCTGCTTCGCACGATGATAATGCCACTACTGACTCCTTTCTCGAACTCCAAGCAACTAGTGCACCACAAGTATAAACACATAGACAAGTGTGGATTTTTTATCCTCAGCATCACTACACCAACTTGAGTCGGTATATCCCATTAGTTTGCATTCTTTTTCTTCACCAACTGCAGGAAACAAAATTCCATAGTTGAGATTTTCTTTCAGGTACCTAAGTATCCTCTTCATCGCTGCTAGATGTGATACCTTTGGCTTATGCATGAATCTACTCACCATACCTACATTGTATGCTAAGTCAGGCCTTGTGTGACAAAGGTATCAAAGTGACCCAATAAGTCTTTTATATTGGGTTCGGTCGACATCATCTTCATGTGAATCTTTCGACAATTGTAGTCTGGGCTCAACTAGAGTCGAAGTTGGGTTGCAATCTTGCATCTCAAATCTCTTGAGTATTTCGCCTGCATACCTTCTTTGATATATCATCAAACCTCTACCACTCTTGTAGAATTCGATGCCAAGGAAATATGAAATGTCACCCAGATCTGACATTTTGAATTCCTTGTTAAGATCACCTTTGAAGTCTTCGATCTTCTTCTTGCAGCTACCTGTTATCAACAAGTCATCGACATAGAGACATAATATAAACAATTCAATCTTGCTTCTTCTTACATATACTCCATGTTCAGTTTTTCACTTTACAAATTCCTTCTCCCTTAGAAATCCATCTATCTTCTTGTTCCTAGCTCTTGGAGCTTGTTTAAGTTCGTACAGGGATTTATGAAGCCCGTACACCTTTCTTTCTTCGCCTTGTTACACAAATTCAGCTGGTTGTGCAACATAAACTTATTTTGAGCCATTCAGGAATGCACATTTCACATCCATCTGACACATCTGCCAGTTGTTCATGTTTGCTAGACCAACAACCAACCTGATTGTTTTAATCCTAGCAACAGGTGTAAAAACTTCATCGAAGTCGATTCCTTCTTTCTGAAGAAATCCTTTCACCACAAGTCTCGCCTTGTGTGGAGTCACTTCTACTTTGGGATTCAACTTCACCTTGTATACCCACTTCACATTGATTGCCTTCTTGTCTTGGGGAAATTCGAAAAGTGACCAAGTGTTGTTGACTTCGATTGACTTCAGTTATTCGTTCATTGCTTTCACCCACTTCGAATCTTTCTATGCCTCATCTGCATTGACTAGTTCGACATCTGCATGGAAAGCATAATATACCAACTTACCTTCTTCATTGATCACATCATCTGATGTAATCACACATTCTTGCAACTTGTTTTTCGACTTCACTAGTTGGTTCATCACATAAGATTCTCATTGAATCCTTATTATCATTCTCAGTCCAATCCCATTCCTTAAGATCATTTATGATCACGTCCCTGCTGATCACCACTTGCTTGTTCACTGGATCGAAAAACTTGTATCATCCAGTCAAATGATATCCTATCAGGATCATCTGACTCGACTTGTTATCAAGTTTTCTTCTCAACTGATCTGGCACATGTCTATGTGCTATAGATCCAAACACCTTCAGATGACTCAAGATAGGCTTGACATCAAACTAACATTCTTTTGGCGTGATTCCTTATAGCTTCTTCATCAGACATTTGTTCAGGATATATGTTGTAGTTGACACAACTTCTCCCCATAATTCTTTGGATATATGTTTGTCTTTCAACATACTTCTCACCATATTCATGATGGTTCTATTCTTCCTTTCTGCGACTCCATTATGTTGTGGAGTGTAAGGTGGCACAACCTCATGCACAATCCCTTCTTTCACACATAATGCATCGAAGTCTTTCAACACATATTCTCCACCACCATCAGTCCTCAGAATCTTGATCTTTCGACCGCTTTGTCTTTCGACCATAGATTTAAACTTGGAAAATACCTCAATCACTTCACTTTTCTTCTTGATCAGGTAAGTCCACAATTTTCGACTGAAATCATCTACGAATGTGATAAAGTATTTGTTACCTCTAATCGAATTCACACGGATAGGACCACATACATCAGAGTATATGACTTCAAGAATTGCCTTCAACCTGCTTCATGCATCCTTACTGAAGTTGTTCTTATGCTGCTTTACATGCACACATTCTTCACACACTTCGTCTGGAATGTCGATTTCTGATAATCTTGAAACCATATTTCTTCTCTTCAAATCTCAAATGTCTTTGGAACTGATATGGCCAAGCCTGTAATGCCATATCCATTCATCTTTGTTGACTCCTGTTGCAAGGCACTTATGCTTTATCACATTAAGCTCAGTATTGAAGGTTCTATTCTGAGACATTGGAGCCTTCAAGATCAACCTTCCATTTGAGTCGAGAACTCTCATCATCTTATCTTCGATCGACACCTTGTAGCTCTTTTCGAATAACTTCCATATGCTGAGCAAATTTCTCTTCATGCCTGGTATGTAAAACACATTTGAAATTACTGACATCTTGCCATCTTTCCTCATAATCAGAATATCACTAACACCTTCAGCTGCTAGAGTATTGTCATTTGCAAATTTCACCAGATCTTGATGTCAACACTTCTTCACATACCTTACTTTTACTCACCAGTTTCGTAACCTTAGTGAAGAAATCAGTTATGCTTTCATTGTCTTCCATTTGAAGAAATTCATATGTCCTTTTGTGAGTTTGTAACCTCACCTCTTTCACCTTCACTGCGCCTTCAAACGACTTCTCCAAAATTTTCTATGCTTCTTTCACTGACTCTAGATCACTAACCTTTTCAAAGTTATCTGAATCAACACATTGATGGATTATAAAGAGAGTTTTATAATCTTTCTTTTTCAATTCTTTATATGCAGACCTTTCTAGATCACTAATTCTTTTCAAAGTTATATGAATCAACACTTTTGTATCAAGAAAAAATACAAAGTTCTCTCTTCCGTAAATAATTCTCATACCTACCAAATTTCTATTCAAGTCTCTAATATTCGCACATACTTTCCCTAAACACAAAAAGAGTTTATTTCCAACAAAGTAGCTGAACTCATTTTGCAAGATAACTTGTATGCATACCTAGAAAAATAGAATCATCGAGTTTAACTGGACGATTCTTGTATCGTGGAGACATGATCGACATCTTCCTACCATCAAATAAACAAACAAAATCAGCAAATACATCACAATTACAAACAATTAGAGTCAAAATGAAAATCTACTCGTGAAAAAGGTGAATTATGATGATGTCTCATGGATTTACGGAGAAGCATGATTATTAATTAACTGGGATACAAATCCAAACACTTAAATCACAAAAAAGAAACTAAACATTTCAAGTACACAAAAAAGAGTATGTACGTATTATTTTGATTTTTATACCTAAAATAGAAATAACTCAAAATAAATGAAATTGTAGCCATGAAAGAGAAGTAGATAACAATATCAAAGTGAGCATTCTAGTGCAATAATTCAATTTGTGGGGTAGGAAAGGAGAAAAAATTTAACAGAAAATAAAAAATCTTGCAGTAAAATGCAACTGTAGGAATTACATGTATAAGAATGTCTTGGTCACACCTTGTTGTGAGGACGTCACAAAAACTAAATTATTAAACAACATCATGGATCAGTATTTATAGAAAATAAATAACAAAATTCAATATTTAAGAAATCCATTTCAAGCAAGGTAAAATAACAAAAAGAAAAAACAACGTTCAGAAATCTCCGAATGTATCTAAAAGAACAAGCTTTTTTCATTTTCGAGAAACATGATAATTCTCTAATTGTTAGTTCTTAAGGCTGATAGGACAAGTTTGATTTCCGTATAAGTTGGAAGATAAATAATAATCTTCAAGAAATCTCTCCAAAAATCAATCAAGAAAATATTGAATCAAACAACTCATTAACCATGAAGTAGTAAAACATTTCAGTCAAAGCACGGTCTTCGCCGGATCATCGATAAAACACATCAATCATTTCGATTCCGACCACCACCACACTCACCCTAAAAACGCGTTGTCACCGTCAGAAAAAATGGCATGATAAGAGAAAGATGAGAGAGCTACGTTATGTGAAAGTAGCAGAGTGGGTGTTTTATATGATGCTAGCTTTTTCAAAAGTTTATAAATATTGAAGTGATGGGGAGTTGGTATCATAAAATTGAAAACTAATTGAATCGTTGCATTGGGTTGTGCGTTTGGAAAAAATCAGAACCGCGTTAGAAAGAGACGATGTTGATGTTGGTGACATTTAACCATCAAAAAGTTCAATCTGACCAATTAGAGCAAATGACATAATTGTTGAAATGTTAAACTTGATTTGCGCCTAATTTTATTATTTGATTTTGGGCTTAGTTATTTGGGCTTAGTTTATTTTGGGTAATGTTTTTAGAGAAATCTTGTAGTATTTAGAGTGTCTAGATATTTCTTAAGATTGTAATATTTTCTAGAATACTCTTTGAATGTCTAGAGTTGAGAACTCTCTAGAATCAGTGTGTATAGAGTTCTCCTTAGAGTATTATAAATAGAGATGTAATCTTACACTTTTGCATCAAGCAAAAATACAAAGTTCTCTCTTCCATAAATAATTCTCCTATCTATCAAGTTTCTATTCAAGCCTCTAATATTCCCACGCACTTTCCCTAAACACAAAAAGGGTTTATTTCCAATAAAGTGGCATCAGAGCTTCAAGGTCCTAAAAAAATGGCGAAGGGAGGTTTCCCTTTTCAAATGCCCATGCTCACAAAAAACAACTATGACAATTGGAGTATCAAGATGAAGGCGCTACTAGGAGCTCAAGATGTGTGGGATATCGTTGAGAAAGGCTTCAATGAGCAAGATGAAGTCTCGTTAAGTCAAGGTGTAAAAGAGACATTGAGGGAGTCAAGAAAGAGAGACAAGAAAGCTCTCTTCCTCATTTATCAATCGGTGGATGAAGATACATTTGAGAAGATCTCCAACGCAACGACGGCCAAAGAAGCATGAGACAAACTTCAGACTTGCAACAAAGGAGTGGAACAGGTGAAAAAAATTTATCTTCAAACTCTTAGAGGTGATTTTGAACGTTTATTTATGGAAGAGTCCGAGTCAATTTCTGATTATTTTTCTCAAGTATTGGCCGTAGTCAATCAACTTAAAAGAAATGGCGAAGATGTTGATGAGGTGAAAGTCATGGAGAAAATACTTCGCACTTTAAATCCAAGTTTTGACTTCATTGTTACCAACATTGAAGAAAACAGGGATTTAAAGACCATGACTATTGAGCAACTCATGGGTTCCTTACAAGCATACGAAGAAAAAAAAAAGAGAAAAATTAAACAAAAGAAGGCTATGGAGCAACTACTACAACTCAACATAAAGGAAGCAAATTATGTGAATTACAAGAGCCAAAGAGGACGAGGTCGTGACCAAGATCGTGGGCGTGGACGAGGACATGGAGGAGAAGGAAGAGGCAGTTACAACAACTACTCTAACAATGGAGAAAGAAGTTGGAATCCACAGGCAACAAGAGGTCATGGAAGAGGAAATTCATGGTCGAGGTGTGACAAATCACAAATCAAGTGCTTCAACTGCAACAAGAAAGGTCACTATGCATCTGAGTGTAGATTCTCGAAGAAAGTTGTGGAGAAAGCTAACTTTGTAGAAGAAAAAGATGGAGAAAGCAAGTTGAAGAGAAAAGAAACAAATGGTACCTCGACACCGGTGCAAGCAATCACGTGTGCAGCGATCGAAGCATGTTCGTAGAGATCAATGAAGCGACAACTGGCAATGTCTCATTTGGAGATGACTCAAAGATATCGGTCAAAGGCAAAGGTAAAACTCTTATACGCTTAAAGAATGGAAGTCATCAATTCATATCCAATGTCTATTATGTTCCTAACATGAAGAATAATATTTTGAGCTTGGAACAATTATTAGAGAAAGGCTATGACATCCACTTGAAAGAACAAAGTCTTTTCTTAAGAGTTTGTAGACATAACTTGATTGCTATGGTGCCCATGTCAAATAATAGAATGTTCCTCTTGAACATTCAAAATGATGTTGCGAAGTATCTCAAGACTTGCTATACTGACTCTTCGTGGCTATGGCATCTACGATTCGGACATCTCAACTTCGACAGTCTAAAATGTTTGTCAAAGAAGGAAATGGTGAGAGGCTTGCCTAGTATAAACTGAAATTCTAGTAACAGACTATCGATGTCACACTGGATGTTATGACATCAAATTCTACGCAGACAAGAATGATGCAAAACGTAAATGCAAAGGACAGTAAATAACACAGACAATTGTTTACCCAGTTCGGTGACACACACACCTAGTCTGGGGGCTACCAAGCCAGGGAGGAAATCCACTATAAGCAATATTAATTCAGGACTTAAACCAACAGTTTAATCCTATCACTTAAGACCTACCCAATGCAATTTCAATCTTAAACTAAGATCAGAGTTCCTACTCACTCCCCCTCAATCACCACAGTGATTACAACCTTTAATTAGTTTAAAGTCAACGACGAAGTTATACTTCAAACAACTCTTGATTGTGCTTAATAGCTTTAATCAAGAAACACAACACTCACACTTAAAAGCTTAGAGTGACACAACAATTACAACTCAATGAACACCCTAGTCCAATGCAATCATCTAGGTGATAATTGTTTGGCTCACAAGTTAAACCTAATACAAGACACGAATAAAATACAGCAGTGAAATATGATGGTATAATAAATTCTTCACGCTTCAAACCCCCTGAATGCTGAAAGTAGGATTGCCATCCTTTTATAATGCAGCACTTGGGCCTTGTACTTGAATTTCCTAAAATTAAGGTTAAGCAAGTTAACCTAATTTCCTTATATTAGGGTGCTAACAAATAGGCTATATGTTAGGCCTCTTAATTGTAGCTCAGTTGTTAGTTTCCTGGATTTTAGCTCAGCTGTTAGATTCCTGAAAAAATAGCCTGAGATAAATACTGAAACAGAAAAATTAACTAGCCTACACTTCAGCATATGCTGTCAGGAATGAATGTCATAACATTCAGTTTGACGTCCAGAACATAGGCCATATGCTAAGTCTGTTATTCTCCTGAAACACAGCCTGAATTAAATACTGAACTGTAACAGAAAAACCAACCAGCCTATAATTCAGTATCTGCGGTCAGGGATGAATGTCATAACATTCAGTTTGATATTCAGACAATAGGCTATATGTCAGGTCTGTTATTCTCCTGAAAAACAGACTGAAATAAATGCTGATCTATAACAGAAAAACCAACTATTCTATAGTTCAGTATCTGCTGTCATGGATGAATGTCATAACATCCAGTTTGACATTCAGTAAATCTTGTATTAGCTAATCCTGCAGCATACTACTTAAGCATGTCATGACATCAGTCAAGACATCAGAGTACAGTTAGTGTTTTAACACAAAATGCAGCCAATCAAAAACATCTACAAACTCCCCCTTTGGCAATTTTTTGGCTAAAACAACTTGGCATCACAACAGAGTTCACAGCAGCGGAAAACACACATCCAAGCAGAGAATTAAATTAGCTAATACACTCAGCACACATAGAAATTGAACAACAACACACTCAGCACACATAGAAGTTGAACAGCAACACACTCAGCACACATAGAAGTTAAAAACTTCAAACAACAGCATAACCTCTGGTAGAGGACCTTCAACTTCAAATAAATATGTTCAAACAAATCTCTTGTCCTGGGGTACAGGTGTTACTCCCCATTTTTGTCAAAAATGTTGCCAAATCAACACTTAATATTACAGACCAAAACAAAATAAAATTACACACAATTTTCAGAAACACAAGAAATGATCTAGGTATCTGACTCAGAGTCAGCATCATCATCTGTGCCATCCTCAGGACTGGCATCTGCTTCTCCCTCTTCACCTTGTCTTTCATCTCCTTCTGCAGCAGCAGCAACTTCACCAAGCACATCACCTTCAGTCATCTCCAACCTGATAATCAATTTTTCCAAATTGAGCTTCCTTGCCTCTAACTCCTTGCACGTTTCTTTGAGCATTGCAATGACAGCAACTTTACCTGGTTGATTGCATACACTTGATGTCTCACCTGTTGCCATGGCAATGTCAGGAACATGCATACCTAGGAACAGTTTATGATTGAAGGACAAAGGGCTATCTCTTCTCTTCATAGAGTCATTCTCTGTTAATATGTTTGGAAATTGATTCAACACAATACCACAGATAAGGGAAGGAAAGGCTATAGGCCCCTTCACACTGAAGCTTCCTGCATGCTTCAAGGTTTGATCAAAAATATAGGATCCATAGTCAAAATTGGCTTTGGTTCCAACAACATATATGAACTTTCCAAGCATTGCAGCAACTGTAGATTTATGATTGGTGGGCACCCAGTTGGCAGCTCCAATTTTGTGCAGCATTGCATACTTGACACTCAGTTTGCTGGCCACCAACTTACCTTTGAGAGGCCACTTCCTTACTTGATTAGCAGTGATGACTTGACAGATTTTGTTGTCAGTCACCTCAAGTTCAGGTTGAGCTACATCAGACCTTCCCAAATACATGTTGATCACTGAGGGAGAGAAATGTACACACTTGCCTCGCACATACACTTTCCTGAATTCCTTAGACTTTCCATTAGCACATTCTTCAGACACATTGACAATAAATTCCTTTACTAAGATCTCATAGCACTTTGAGAACTGAGTCATAGTCTTCATTAAACCTGCCTCTTGAATAAGGTCCATAATCTCCTTACATTCCAGGACATTCTGAGCCAATTCCCTTTTCAAAGCCAGCCTCTTCTGATAAACATATTTCCACCTGTTTACACTTGAAGCAAAATGGAAAGATATGTTGTCAATTGGTACCTCAGGGACACTAGCTGCAAGCTTGCTAGTGGTTGGCTTCTTCATTGACAGAGTGTCAGGGAGATCACATGGAACATTTGAGTCAGACTCAACAACAACAGACTTGGTCTTCTTTTTCTTGGGCACCCCTTTGCTCCAAGATTTTGTTGGACCATGACCTTTCCTCTTTAGGGAACTCTCTGCCACCTTTGGATTGGGAGAGGTTGGCACATCAATCTTCTTTCTGAGAGACCTTTGAGCCACTATTTTCTTTTCTCTCCTAGTCCTAACCCTTATGGCTATGCTAGGGACAACTGAGGACAACAACTCATTTTCAGAGAATTCCTCCAGGTCTACTGTTTCAGCTTCACAGTTAGGGTTGTCACTGACATCATGAGTGACACAGACTTCCTCACCACCCATATTATCTAAGGGTTTGTCAATATTTGACCCCTTAGGAGCATTAGTTTGCTCAGCATCATCAGAGACATTCTTTCCTAAAGAGACTGTATTTTCTTGATAAGCAACATTACTAGGTACAATAGTGTTTAAGGGAATGGAAACCCCAAGGACCTTATGATTACCAGACAGTATTCCAGTCACCATAGTTGCAATGGCATTGTGAACATACCTGGAACCTTCTCTGGTTTGTTCATCAAGCGCGATTGCTGAGGAGAAGCCTGATACAATTTCTTTAGGTCTTCTTGCATGTGAGGTATTCGTAGAGTCAGCAACAGGATCTTCCCTGTTAGGGTTGGATGATTCAGAGCTAGAGGAATCAGACATGTTCTTGGAGGAAGATGAGTTGGATTGGTGCGACATGATGAATATCTTAGAGGCAAAACGAAAAGTTTCTTTGAGAGAAAGCTTGCGTGACTGAAAGTTGAAACGATGGAAGAGGTAACGCTTGTTGCACGAGCAATATCTATTATTTGTTGACCAATCAGAGCAAACTCTCAAATGTTTAATAATTTCAATTATTAAACAGGAAATAACTAACATCATTAGTTGCTATAATTCCTCAGAAGGACATATTCCCACTTTGCCCCTTAAATTTTCAAACTGAGTAGCATCCAATGTCATGACATTCTGAGTGACATTGTACTCAGTCTGCATCTGATTCATCCATACCAGTGGGGAACAACTGCTACCAGATGCTATGTACTTAGCTTCTGCAGTGGATAATGATACACAATTCTGTTTCTCCCTTGCAACTACACCATTTTGATGAGGACTAATAGGTGAGGACAACTCATGACTTTCAATCTGCATAGGTCCCATTAAGTCCATGGGCAAAAGTTCCAGAGTTTTGGATGTTTTTGGATGTCCAATCTTGGGATGTGACATCTTGGTTAGCTTGCCCACCTGACATTTTCCACAGACTTTTCTTTCATCCATAAGCAGATTTGGGATTCCTCTAATTGCTTCCTTGGATATGATCTTCTTCATTCCTCTTAAATGAAGTTGTCCAAGTCTTCCATGCCACAGCTTCACTTCCTGTTCTTCCTTGCCTAAAGAGCACTTTGAGGAGTAGTTTGAGACTTTAGATTCCCACAGATAGCAGTTATCTTTGGATCTGGATCCTCTCATAACTTCCTGATTATCTCCATTCATCACAACACATACTTTCTTAGTGAACTGTACATTGAAGCCTTGATCACATAGCTGGCTTATGCTGATGAGATTAATAGTTAGTCCTTTTACTAACAACACATTATTCAGTTCTGGAACTCCAGGACTATTCAGCTTACTAACACCTTTGATTTTTCCTTTAGCTCCATCACCAAAGATCACATAACTAGTAGTATGAGGTTGTATATCCACCAATAAGTTCTCCATACCAGTCATATGTCTTGAGCAACCACTATCAAAGTATCAGTCTTCTCTGGTAGATGCCCTTCGAGCTGTGTGAGCTAATCTAGCAACCCATTGTTGATTCTTGATGGGGGCATTATGCTTAGATGCCTTCTGCCTAGGTCTGACTTGAGGGGTCTGGTTAGGATAACCATGCAACCTGTAACAGAAGGGTTTTATGTGACCAAATCTACCACAGTAGTGACATCTCCATCTCTGAAATTTCTTCTTCTGATGGTTACTCCTCCTGTTTCCCTGATGTTGTGACATTGGTTATGACTTCTGCTTGATTTTCTGAACTTCAGCCTTTGAGCTTTTGCGTTCAGTTGAGGATTTCTTAACAACGCCTAAACCAGACATGGTTCCTGACTTCTATCCCACCTTTAGAATCTCTTCCAAAGTGTCAGTTCCTTTATTCAGCATTCTGATGGATTTTGTCATTTGATCTAGCTTAGAGGTCAGCAAGGTTATCTCACCATTTAAACCATCTATGACTGTCAGATGCTTCTTTTTCTCAGCTTCCAGCTCCTTGATGAGTTTCTTCTGCTTTTCTCCTTGTATACACACTTCTGCACTTTTGACACATAGCTCTTTATATGAAGCAACAAGTTCATCAAATGTAAGTTCATCTCCACTTGAGTCATCATCAGAGGCACCGACACTAGTTAGTGCAGTGACATGTTTAGCAGATTCTCCTTCAGATTCACTCTCAGAGTCTCCTTCAGACCAGGTGACAGATAGTCCCTTCTTTTGCATCTTGAGGAAGGTAGGGCATTCAGCTCTAATGTGACCAAAACCTTCACATCCATGGCACTAGATTCCCTTGCCTTGGTTGAACTTTTATTCAGATTTTGATCTTCTACTGATGTCAGATGAAGAGTTCTTGACATTTGGTCTGCCCTTTTGATCAACCTTCTTTATGAACTTGTTGAACTATCTTCCAAGCATGGCTATAGCTTCTGATATGCGTTCATCACCTCCAATATTTCCTTCTTCTGAATCCTCTTCAGTATTTGATACAAAAGCTATGATTTTGTTTTTCTTTTCAACATCCTCACACAAGCCCATTTCAAAGGTTTGGAGAGAACCAATAAGCTCATCAACCTTCATATTGCAAATATCTTGAGCCTCTTCTATAGCAGTGACCTTCATGGCAAATCTCTTGGACAATGATCTGAGAATCTTTCTTATAAGTTTTTCTTCATACATTTTCTCTCCTAAGCCACCAGAAGTGTTGGCAATTTCAAGAATATTCATGTGGAAGTCATGAATAGTCTCATCCTCTTTCATCCTCAGATTTTCAAACTTGGTAGTCAGCATCTGAAGTTTAGACATCCTCACCTTGGAGGTACCTTCATGAGTTGTTTTGAGAGTATCCCAAACTTCTTTAGCCAGCTCACAGTGATGCACCAGTCTGAAGATGTTCTTATTTATCCCATTGAACAGTGCATTCAAGGCCTTAGAGTTTCCAAGGGCTAATGCCTCTTGCTCTTTGTCCCACTCTTCTTCAGGAACTTGCATAATGATTCCATCTTTACCTGTCTTCATTGGATGTTTCCATCCTTTGTTGGCAGCTCTCCAGACCTTGCTATCCAGAGACCTCAAGAAGGCTATCATACGAGGTTTCCAATCATCATAGTTAGAATCATCCAGCATGGATGGTCTATTTGAGAATCCTACATCCTTGTCCATGGTACTAGAAAGTAACGTCCCTAGATCTAACCCAGAAATTAACAGGCAGGGTGCCTGCTCTGATACCAATTGAAATTCTAGTAACAGATTATCGATGTCACACTGGATGTTATGACATCCAATTCTGCGCAGACAAGAATGATGCAGAACGTAAATGCAAAGGACAGTAAATAACACAGACAATTGTTTACCCAGTTCGGTGACACACACACCTACGTCTGGGGGCTACCAAGCCAGGGAGGAAATCCACTATAAGCAGTATTAATTCAGGACTTAAACCAACTGTTTAATCCTATCACTTAAGACCTACTGTTGAATGTAATTTTAAGTGTCGGGTTTTTGTTATCGTATCCATAGGGATTGTAAGATATCACCGCCTTTCGATGGTTGTATTAATTCTTCGCTTAAGGTATCAATAGGGTTTTGGTGTTTGTCACAGTATCTTGCATAAAAAGGTAATAAAATGCGGTAAAAGTTTTGGTTTGAATATTTGAGAAATATTGCCAAAGTTAGGGTTCAACGATCACTTTGCATGTAGTTGTTCGGTCAACAATCTTATAAACTCCTTTAGATGATAAATTATTTCACAAAGTCCTCCCAATGTGTTTCTCTCGAACACACATTGTGAGTTTTCCCATTTTGATCCATTGTTTATCTCTAACATAATCTATCAAAATGACAACTTTTTGGTTCAACCTTATGGTGAACAAAATCATTCATTACTATCTCTAGCTAACAAACAAGATTGGATGAAAACCTAGGTTAAGAGTTGGTAAACATCTCTCGATCATAAACCAACACAAAGAGTTTTGAATAAGAACAAAGTTCTCATCATATATTCACCATTAAAGAGTTTACAAATGAAGATCCTTACATTTACACACAAAGCTAATGATCATCTACATCTAACCTTGACAAATGGAGGACTTAGCTACTCATTTTCATGGTAGCTTGGTCGGCCAGTTTCGGAAGAAGGTTGATCAACATCCAAGTCGAATAATCAAGATTGGATGGGAATCCACCTTCTTTTTGTAAACGATGGTTAAGAGATGAAGAGAAATGAAATCTAGGTCACAAAAGATTCTTGGAACAATGCTGTAAAATATCTAGAAAAAGTACAAAAGTAGGAAAAATAAGGTATGGCTCCAAAAAGTGGCACTTGCTACTTATAGAGCAGCTACTGGGTTGTCATGCTCGCTAGGCGAGCAGAATGGCTCGCCTAGCGAGCCCCTAATTGAGGCACCTGAGGCACCTGCGCCCAGAGAAACAGCCTTTCCCAGACTGTCATGTTCGCCTAGCGAACAAAACCTTCGCCTAGCGAAGGACACGCTTCAACCTTCGCCCCAACGAGGTTGAGAGGTTTTGCTACTGGAATGCTCGCTGGGAACTCGCTAAGGACTCGCCTAGCGAGTGAGTGCTGGATGCGCTTTTCACCAAGTCTGGACGTGTTCGCCAGACACCTCGCTGGAAGCTCGCCTAGCGAGTGCTTCGCCACAGCCCTCGCCTAGCGAGGAAGCTGATGAATGCTTGTTTCATTTGATCCCTTTGTCACATTTCTTGTGTCTTCATTTTCTATTATTTCATGCCTACTTCCTGCACAATAACACACAAATCAAAGGTACCAAGATAGATTATCATTGTATTGCATTTCATCTGAAACAAAGGTGGTTTCGACATTTTAGCAAGGAAATGGAGTGAAAGATACCCATATTTGATAGCTCAAATAAGCATTTTTGGGTATCTAACAACTCTCCCCAACTAGATTCTTGCTTGTCCTCAAGCAAAGTATGCCTCTTGAAGGACAAGAGGATTTGCTTTAAGAAAATGGTTTCTCCGAAGTTGGATAAAACGGCTCAAACACAAGCGAATCAGCATATACAAGTTTCCAACGGTTCGAATAAAATAATACACAAGAACTAAAACTTAATAGTAATGCGAAATATGTATCTATCTACAACAATATTATTTTGAATGAATCACCCTATCTCTCCTCTTCGAATAAGGATTGAAGAATTTACGCGTTTGCAACCGCGGGAATAATCTCACTCTCCAACAAATAATGAAGAAATCAATTCGATTCATACAATGTCTAACAATTATAAATGGTAATGTGGAAGCACGAAGATCACTAAGGGCTTTTCGGTTGAAGCTTGGTCAGGTTAACAAACAAGGGTCATTTCTAAGGCCATTGAAACGAAATTGCCGATGCAAAAGAGACATTCACTGTACATTATTCACACATCTCGATTTCGTTCCATTTGTTTCTCATTTGAAACCTTCACAACTCTTATTTCACAACTCAATTTTTATTTTTCACTATTTTTCTTCCAAGCAAGCATTCATTTTCATTCTTCCTATTTTTGTTCTTTTCTTTCACATCATATTTACAAAACAGATGTTTCTTTTCTATATTTTTATTTTCAATGCTTGCTCGGTTTTTCTTTTTTTCAAGAGTTGTGGTACTTACCGATTCTCCCCAACTTATTTCTTACTCACCCTAAGTGAATGCTCTTAACTTTTTACGGCAAAAGAACAATAATCAAGATTTTCCGGGTTGTAAAAAAAAGATTTTTGAAATCTCGCTTTATTTCAAGCTGAGATTCAACTGTTTAAGCTCAAAGGGGTTAACGAATACTCTCTCTGCTCACAGGTAAGTTGTTTTTGGATGTAGTTGTGCTCGATAGAAAACAAGTGCCTCAATCATTTCTAATTGCTTCCACATATTCACAATAATAAAAGACAAAGCATGAATCAAATGAATCAACAAAACTTATTAGAATCCAGCATTTAAGTGTACAATGGAGGTTTCCTCACAATTTGTGGTTTTAAGTCCTAGATGAAACATTCATTCAATTATGTTGCAAAAAGACAATACTCAATTACAAAAAAGAGTAAAGTTCTAAGTGCATTCTAAAATTCTATCCGGAGGTAACCATGTACCTTAGCCTTATTCACTTGTTAATTCTTATCATTGCCATCCAAGCTCGGATGCACCTTCATTGGATACTTCTTTGAGGAGCAACCAATCTAGAAGGTTTGCCACTCAATCAACCAAAAATTTATTAAAACAACAAAATTTAAAACAGAAATAATAATATAAACTTCAAAATTTAAATTTGTTCGTGGGGGACAAAACACCCCAAAAGTACAAAAGCCAAAATCAAAATACAGAATTCTGGAAATACAATCAAAATAAAACATAACAATAAAAAAATAAAAACTTAGCCCTCCAAAGGCTCAGAACCCTCCTCACTACCGGCCTCAGAACCGGTAGCCTCATCATCATCATCATCAGCAGCAGCAGCAACACCACCAGAAGACGCACCAGCGCCCGCCCCCTCACCATACACAGGCCTGTCCACAGGCCAGTTAGCGTTAAGCAGAAACTGCTCACGCGTCATCAATGCATGAGTACCACTTCCCTGCAGCTGTAACTGCTGCATAGAATCGTGCATATCTATCATGGCACGCTGGGTTGCCGCCATCCATTCCCAATTGTAATCGCACATAGCTTGCAGGTAAGGATCTGGTCCAGGAGTAGAAGTACCAGGACCATCAGAAGCCCGGGTACTCTCTGCAGCAGCACTGCCTCTAACATTCTTCGCCCTGCAATATTTGGCCACATACCTGTCATCGATCGGCGACGGGATCCTTACCTGACCCCGAGAGGGTAGCCTTACCCTTGCCTGAATGCACAAACTCATGATTAAGCACGGGAAAGCCAGGGGACAATTCACACGAGCCATCGACTTTAGCCCGCTCTCAATCACGGACTTAAGCTCATTAGCAATAATCCTCGCCACATCGATCTGGATGTTGGTGAGGATACAATGGACCAAATGTGCCACTGGGATCGACACGGTAGAAGTGTGGGACTTTGGTTGGATGTTTGTCAGCACCATCAGCAGAATCAGTTGAGCCAAGGGAGTCATGTCCTCCCTATGATACCTCATGGGAACCCCAGATGGGTTCAGCTCAACAGATTTCCCTCTTAATAGCAGGGCGGCAGAAATGGCTTCAATATCCCGGTGAAGCCGCAAGTCTGTGTGGTATGTGTCTCGCTCCTCGGCTCCCAGCTGGAGCGGTTCACCTAGGACTCGGTTAATGGCATCCCGATCAAACGCAACGGGACGGCCGGCCACTCGAGATGTCCAAGTAAATGGGTCGTCATCATCCGGTAGTGCGTTCGCATAGAACTCACGTACCGTTGCGATATCATAGTGCTCGAGTGGGGAAATTAACCGATCCCACTTCTTTGTGTCAATCAACCCGGTGAATGCTCTGTTTGTGCCTTGAGGGTTGATGATGAATCTCTTCTCCGGTAGAATTTTCCGCTTCTCCAAAGCAATGTACCTTGCAGCCTGGTTCGGGCCGACAAACTTGTCGGTATCAAACTGTATTGTTACGGAACGGGAAGTGTTCCCTCCCTTTCTCTTCTTTGAAGCGCCGGATCTAGATTCCATCTGCAAAACACAAAGAGGAAACCAACACAACACAAAATAGATTAGACAGCAAAACCAGAATTCAAAGAACTGTCATGCTCGCTGCTGCTTCGCCTAGCGAAGTGGTAGCGAATGCTCGCCTCTGGTTCGCCTAGCGAGTGCTAGCGAACCTTACGGGTTTTTGGGTTCTGCAGCATTTTCAGAGAAATCTTCCCAAAACCCACATTCTAATGGTTTCAATTTCAGAACCTAATGATATATCAATTAAAGAAACGTTCTATGCTATTGGTAATTACAGATTCACATGCAAACCTAAAATTCCCAATTGCAAAACCTAAAATCCCACATGCAAACCTAAAGTTTCCCATACCAACAACTTCATCCTAAATGACATTCAAATCGGAAATAAACAGAGTTCAAACATAAAGAAATTGTATTAGGGCAAACCTTAGTTACACGGATTGATTGAAATGTGAAGTGGAGTAAGGTTTGCAATCTTCCAATTAGGGTTTGTGTGAGTTGTTTGTGAGAGAGATGAAAATGAGAGAGTGAGGTGAGTGTTCGGTTAAAATGCCTCAGCAGAGTTGCAAAAACAGAAAAGTTGTGTTTGGGCCAAAATGAGTGGCCTGCTGAGATTTTAAATAAGTGCTGTCAAGCAGCGCTCGTTGCTGCTTCGCCTAGCGAGCAGCTAGCGAATCAGCTCGCTACTGCCTCGCCTAGCGAGCATCAAGCGAGCATGACAGCAATTGCCTTTTCAAAGGCAGCATTACAGGTACTTTCAGCATGGTTTTAACAAGTGGAAACCCAATACAACAGAACAGGAAAACAGTAAATACTTACAATGTTGGGGTGCCTCCCAACAAGCGCTTGTTTAACGTCGGCTGAGCTCGACGGTGTGATGCTCACAGAGGAGCATCCAACGGAATAGCACAGCTCTCGCGATCCACATGACCGCCGAGATAAACTTTCAAACGTTGGTCATTCACGGTCCAACTATCCTTCTTGTCCATGTCCTCAATGACAATAGCCCCGTACTCCTTCACCTCTTTGACCCGAAATGGCCCGGACCATTTTGATTTCGACTTTCCGGGGAACAACTTCAACCTGGAATTGAACAATAGGACCAACTGTCTGGGCACAAATTCTTTGCTTCGGAGCTTCTTGTCATGGTATTTTTTTACCTTTTCTTTGTACAACCAACTTGAGTGATATGCGGCATTGCGCATCTCTTCCAACTCAAGTAGCTGCACCTTCCTTTTTTCACCGGCCAAATCATTTTCAAAATTTAAAAATTTCAGGGCCCACAAGGCTTTGTGCTCCAGTTCAACTGGCAAATGGCAAGTTTTACCAAACACCAATTGAAAGGGAGTTAGGCCAATTGGAGCTTTAAAGGCGGTACGGTATGCCCATAACGCTTCATCCAATTTTTGGGACCACTCTTTTTTCGAATTTGACACAGTTTTTTCGAGAAATCTCTTAATCTCTCGATTAGAGACCTCGGCTTGCCCATTAGCCTGCGGGTGATATGGAGTTGTCACCCTATGTGATACACCGTAATGTTTTAAAATGCTTTCCAACGGCGCATTACAAAAGTGTGACCCTCCGTCACTTATCAACACTAGGGGGGTTCCGAAACGGGAAAATATGTTTTTCTTCAAAAAAATTATCACCGTTTTCGCATCCGCCCGAGGTGAGGCAATCGCCTCAACCCACTTAGAAACGTAATCAACTGCGACAAGCATATACTCGTTCCCATAAGAGGGCGGGAATGGTCCTACAAAATCGATGCCCCAACAATCAAATACTTCGACTTCTTGGATATTTTGGAGGGGCATCTCATCTCTCTTACCAATCCCTCCGCTTCTCTGGCAACTATCACAACTTTGCGCATGGGTATGTGCGTCTTTGAAAATAGTGGGCCAATAAAATCCCGATTGGAGGATTTTAGTGGCCGTTCTCACCCCATTATAGTGTCCGCCGTAAGGCGAGTTGTGACAATGCCAAAGGATGCTCTGCGCCTCATCGCCAGTAACACATCTCCTTAATAGGTTATCACTACCCAACTTAAACAAGTACGGGTCATCCCAAACATAATACTTGGCATCCGAAAGAAACTTCCTTTTTTGGTTCGAAGTTAGGTCGGGAGAGACATAACCACTAGCCTTGTGGTTCGCAAAGTCTGCAAACCACGGCCTAACTTGAACTTTAAACAGTTTTTCATCAGGAAATTCTTCCCGGATTTCCTTCTCTGACGCTGTAACCTCCACATTTACTAAGCGGGATAAATGATCCGCCACCAAATTTTCCGACCCCTTCTTGTCTTTGATTTCCACATCAAATTCTTGTAACAAGAGGATCCAACGGATGAGCCTTTGCTTCGAATCCGGTTTGGTTAGGAGATATTTAATCGTCGCGTGGTCGGTATACACTACGACTTTAGACCCTATAAGATAAGACCTAAACTTTTCTAGCGCGTACACTATTGCAAGTAGTTCTTTCTCCGTGGTGGCATAGTTTATTTGAGCCTCGTTAAGAACCTTACTTGCATAATGTATCGCATGAAAATTTTTATCTTTTCTTTGGCCAAGTACCGCTCCAACTGCGTAGTCGCTCGCATCACACATTAGTTCAAAATTTTCATTCCAATTGGGAGCGACTATTATTGGAGCGGTAACCAATTTTTCTTTTAAAGTTTCGAAAGCTTGCAAACAATCATCGGTTAAGAGAAATACCTGGTCCTTAGCTAGCAAATTGCTCAAAGGCTTAGCCACCTTTGAGAAGTCCTTGATAAAGCGCCGATAGAACCCGACGTGCCCCAAAAAGCTTCGGATGCCCTTCACATTCACCGGAGGAGGTAACTTTTCTATCACTTCAACCTTAGCTCTATCCACTTCAAGCCCCCTTGAAGAGACTTTGTGGCCAAGCACGTTCCCCTCGGTCACCATGAGGTGACACTTCTCCCAATTAAGCACCAGATTGGTCTTCACACATCTTTCCAACACCGTTTTCAAGTTTGCCAAGCATAGACTAAAAGACCCACCAAATACCGAGAAGTCATCCATGAAGACTTCCATTGTTTTCTCTATCAGATCGGCAAAAATGGCTTGCACACATCGTTGGAAAGTCGCCGGTGCATTGCACAGCCCAAAGGGCATTTTTCGGTATGCGAACACTCCAAACGGACACGTGAAAGCCGTCTTCTCATGATCGGTCGGGTCAACCGCAATTTGGTTATACCCGGAGTAGCCGTCCAAGAAACAATAGTACTGTTGGCCCGAGAGTCTTTCGAGCATTTGATCCATGAATGGGAGTGGAAAATGGTCCTTTCGAGTTGCGGTATTCAACCGCCTATAATAAATACACATTCTCCACCCCGTTGCAACTTTAGTAGGGATCAATTCATCCTTGTCATTTCGGATTACGGTAATTCCACCCTTCTTCGGAACAACGTGCACAGGACTAACCCACGGACTATCCGAGATTGGGTAAATCATCCCCGCATCCAACAGCTTTACAACTTCCTTTCGAACAACCTCCTTCATGGTAGGATTTAAGCGGCGTTGTGGTTGAGCTACTGGCTTAAAATCCTCTTCCATCAAAATCTTGTGCATGCAATAGGAGGGACTAATTCCTTTTAGATCGGAAAGAGTCCAACCCATGGCTTCTTGATTTGTTTTTAGCACAGTGATCAGACGGGCTTCTTCTTCATTTGTCAAAAGGTTGCTTATGATGACCGGCTTTGCCTCGGTCTCATCTAGGAATACATACTTCAAAGTAGAGGGTAGTATTTTCAATTCAATAGGCGCTTTTTCGTCAATAACCTCCTTCTTCAAGTCTTCTTCCTCTACTTCCCACGGTTGTAGGTCGTCTAAACTATTTGTCGCATCCGCGAAAAACAACCGGCGGGCTAAAACAAAACAACACAGAGCCGCCACCGTGCGTTATTTATCCCAAAAGAGGGAAAGGAAACGCTCGAAGTAAACCTGGGAAAAGCATGGTCTCGCGACCAAAGAGATGGGATCGGGAGTCGGTTATGCGAAGGGAAGGTATTAGCACCCCTACGCATCCGTCGTACTCGACGGGATCCACGCTCTAAAAGAAAGAAAAGGTTGCTAAAACAAACATCACACACACACACTGAAGACAACACAGGTGGAGGAAAGGGGAGAGGGCGCGCTAGGATATCGCATCTTATGCCTACGTATCTCGTCTGGAACGAGAATCAGAGCTGCCGTAGTTCGGCTCACGCACGCCAAACAAGACACACACAAACACAGGCAAACCTGGAACCCGGACGCCAATCACTGGACTTACATCGGCTTCCGAACCAAACAAACACACTCAGGATACGGACAGCCAATCGCTGGGCTTACATCCATATCCTGACACACAAGAGGGTTAACAAATAACAAGTTACTAAGGAGTCAGGCACTCGAGCCTAGCAACTGTCAAGCAAACACACACAAAAAGAAAAAAAAGGGTGCCCGGAGAGATCTCGTACGACCTCCTGCCTACGTACCTCATCTGGTATGAGGATCAGGGCAACGTAGTTCCCCTGAACGGGAAAGAAATTCTAACCAGATACAAAGGGAGACACACTACTAGGGAGCTGGACTCGAGCCTAGATGTTATCATGCATATCATCCCTAAGTTATGGTTTCTATCCTAACTTGCACAGGTAGCAAGCTAATCCTAAACAGGCAAAGCAATCAAAGCAAACAATCACAAATAGCACACACTATATACAGACAGAGGTGGCTCAAACAAGGGTTAGGGTGCAAAAGCAAGCCAACTGTATCAGGTGATGTTAGCTCTTAACCCTGACATTGAGAGTCAGGGTGAAGCCAGATGAAGTGGAAGTGAGGGGTGTGCCTCACAGCTCTTATCCCTGGCCAGGGAGAGCTTCAGACAAAGGAAGTGTGGGTCCAGAAAGTGGGAACCCTTCTACACTTATGACACTGACTCAACTGTACAACTGTACATGGATCTTGGGTTAGGATCCACAAGGCATCAACATGTAATGTGAGCCAAGGGACGACTCAACAGATTAGCAGGAGGTGGACTACACACCTCTTGTGTCTGCCAATTGCCTTAACAAAGGTCTTTTCCTGCTTGGGGACAAAAATAAACAAGCACAAGCATTGCCTCTTAAGGAGGAATTCAGACAGGTGCCTGGCCAAGTAACAGGCCAGGTCTTCCAGACTACATGGAGAAAAGAAATTCTACCTCAATTGGTTTACACAACCAAGCAGCAGCACAAGCAAGTTCAAAATGAACTATAGCAACTAAGGTACCTGAAATCAATCCAACATAATCAGTATACCAGACAAACAGAAGTCAAACAGAAAATTACAAGTCCACAGCACAAACAGATAACAAGCATGAATGCACAAAGGTGCAAGCCACAAGGCCTAAGCATAACTCTCAATGCCTACAAAACAAACTCAAGTTAGTCATAAACAAGCAATAAACCAATCCCAATTGAGTGCACATCATCAAGTATAAGCAATTGTGCTCTTTGACCTGAAACAAAGCTCAAATGTGAGAACACAAACCACTAGTACAAGACTAGGGTCAAAATGAGAGCAATAAACCAAAACAGAACATGAAACTTATCAAAAATCAAGATCAATCAAGTAAGAAACAAATCCAAGTGGTTTCACATTCATATCATCAACCATTATCATTTCATGAGGCAAAGAGTACAAAGCATACAATTTAGAACCTCAAAGGACCAAACAGAAAGATTCAACTCAAATCAACTCACAAACATTTCAATAAATCCCCAAAAAATTCATGGCTAAACATAATTAATTAAAGGATCATCACACCAAATTTCAGGCCATTTGGACTATGGGAAGCAAGTCAATTAAATTCATCCAGTCAAAGCATACTCAAACAAGCTCATACAAAGCATTAAATCATGTATCAACTTCAAGCAAGCACAAAACAGAGTAGGAACATGATAAATGCACCAAATCAAATCCATTGCAAACTTTAAAGTGTCTATAATACACATGCCAAATTTCAAGTCCATCCAATAAACCACCAGAATTTCACAAAACAATTAAAAACATGACTCACAAAAAGTCCACATTTGGTCAAACAGAAAGGAAATTACCAAACAAATAGGAAATTAACTCAAAAGTTCCAGAAAAATTCACAAGTGAACCTAACATCCAGGAGTATCAACATGAAAAATTTCAGCTCATTTCAAGTTCATATGGCATGGTAACAAAAATCATGAAGTTGCACAAGAAATGGTGTGACACAAATTGTCACACCTCTAAAGATCATAGCATATCTCACAATCCAGAAACTCAAAAATCACAAACCACATATCAAAATGCTCCTTAAGGTGTCTAGAATATTCATGCAAAATTTCAGGAATTTCCAATTAAGCATCATCATTTCATGATCAAAATACCAAGCAATGTGTAAGAAAAACATACATGAACAAACCCTAGGCCATTCCAAAAACCACACGTGCACAATTTTAGCAAAAATCATCATAAAATAGTAGAGATTACAAGGATCATGGTGAAAAAAATTTCAGTTAATTTGGACAATTATTTCATGAGATATGAATTTTGGAAGTAATGAAAAAAATAAAAAAAAAAGTGAAATGGAGGCGTGTGAAGCATGTGAACATATGGAAATAAATTGCAAAAGGCAAAAGAGGAATTGTCATGGCAAGGAATCGAATGCTACAGGAATTCAAAAAGTAGTGCGCGCAAACACCAAACACATGTACAGTGCGCGGTCATATGGATCTAAGCACGATTCTGGAAAATTATTCAAGTGTTCATCATGTTCATCATACATTCATCACGCAAGAACTTTTTGTCACCAAATTCAACAAACCATACATCAATGGAAAGGTCTCACAACGTACATCAACAATATCACATTCATTAAGCCTAATTCATCCTAATTTAACCGGATCAATCCAAAACATGTTCATGCATCAAAATTCAAATCATCATAACTTGACCAATTCTTAATGAAAATCAGTGATTCAAAGTGCAGATTTACCTACTCTAAGAGATCTATCTAAAGCATCAAACAATTTCATGAATTATTAAGGTCGAAATCTGACCTTCTTTGAAGCATAGGTGTTGAATCGCGCGTTTTAAGCCTTGAAATGTGAAAACAGAACTTCTATGATGCTTGGATAGATGAATGGAACAAGGTTTGTTGCTCAATTACGCACGATCTTGATGAAATCTCCATTTGCCATTGTTGCACCTCACTTTAACAGTCCACGATTTGGCTTGATAGTGATGATTCCTTACTTCAATTAGCTTCAACAATGATTGTAGATGATGAAACAATGAAGATCTTAGCTAGGCTTGTGAAGAAATTGCAAAAAAGTGAAGATGAAAAGTTGAGAGAATTGTGCAATTTTGGATCTAGATCTGAGATGAATGAATGTTAATCTCAAAAACAGTTATGATTAACCATTTATATGATGCACTAATCCATTTTGTTAATCAAGTTTAGCCAAATGTGAGTGATTAGTGAAAATGCACTTTTATGCTAAGTGGTAATTAGCCAATCCACCCTCACTTATGCAAATCCAATGTAACAGTAGAAATTTCTGGTTGCAGCAAGTTTCAAATGGTATTTGTGAGCTATTGCAAGTGGAATCATGTGAAAACAAGGCTTATTTCTCAAAATGCACTTTTTCCCTCCAAATTCAAAATTGGTTCACTTGAAAAATGGACTTTTTGTGTGATGAGTTTTCATGACAGGTAATGCTTGTTTTGGATAGAGGACATCAAAAGAATTTTGCTCAAAGAAACCTCACTCCATTTGGCCTTGTGAATCAAAAGTTATGCCACTTTGAAATTCAACTTTTTTGGACAATGATCAATCCATAACTTGCCAACCACAAATGAGAAATTCATGTTCTTGGACTTTTTGGAAAGGTGAGAGCAAGATCTACAACTTTTTTTTCATGTTGAACAAAATTTTATTTGAAGCATTTTTGAACATGTAATTTTGAGGAGAAAAACTTTCCATTTTTGGCAATTTTGAATTACAAGTCACTTTCCATTTTTGGAAAGTTTCCATCTGACTTTATTTTCTTCATTCTTGATGTTTGAAATGTCAAATGAAACTTGTTTGGACATGAATGAAGTGTCTCTAACTCTCTCCCACCTCCAAATCCATCAGTTGACCACAGTTGACCACAGTTGACTTTTTCTAACTGATAGATGAACTGGCCATGCATAGATGAAATTGAGCTTCAAACTCCTGATGAAACCCTAGCTTCCATAAGCTCAATATAATCACATGATGATCCCCATATCCATTGAAAACCTCATCTCCTTACCAAGCCCTGATTGGCACAATGCAGATGATTAGGGTTGACTAGAGGTCAAAACCCTAATCTCAAGGAATCTGATCAAGCTCAATGAATCTCTTGGTGATGACAAGCCCATGATGATGATGATGTACCATCGCTACCAAGATAAAGCTCAACCTCTTTGAAGAACCATGAAACCCTAATTTGAAGCACACATCCTCAGATGATTAATGATCCATTCAATGAACCCTCAGCTTGAATCTCTACCTCTTCATCTTCTGATCAAGACCTAGGAGGATGACTTGCTTGATGTTGCCATATGATATGCAAATATGCAATGACTAATGACCTAAAAATGCAATGCACTATGTTAAGCTAGTCCCAAGAGAGGAGGGCAAATTTTGAGGTGTTACACTATCAAGTTCCTTTAAGCATTCCTCAAGAGCTAGCTCTTCATCAACGGTGAAAACCTCCAATGAGTCGTCAAGAGCTAACTCCATAGGAGATATCTCATGAATATGCTTTGAAACTTCCAAAATAGCGTCTTCGGTCACATCGATGCGAAAGCTATCATTTCTATCTTTTGAGTGCTTCATTGCTTCGAATAAATCGAATGTTACTTCCTCATTTTGGACTCTCACCTTCATTAAACCGTCATCAACATCTATCATCATTCGCGCGGTCTTCATGAATGGTCGGCCCAAGATGAGCGGAGCATCATCATCTTCCTCCATATCAATAACAATAAAATCGACCGGGAAAAAGAATTTGTCGACTTTAACCAAAACATCTTGGGCTACGCCATGAGGATGGGTTGTCGATTTATCTGCCAATTGCAACGTCATTCGGATGGACTTAATTTCAATGTTGTCAAGCCTCTTTATAATTGACAAAGGTATAAGATTAATGCTTGACCCCAAGTCAATTAGTCCTTTCCCGACATAGATATCTCCAATTTTAACTGGCAAAGTAACTCTTCCCGGATCAACCTCTTTTTTAGGAAGCGTCCTTTGAATAATTGCACTACAGCTCGCATCAAGGACGATGGTCTCCGGTTCCGTATACCTCCGCTTTTTTGTAAGTATGTCCTTCATGAATTTGGCATACTTGGGCATTTGCTCCAAGGCTTCGGCAAACGGGATGTTGATTTGTAGTTGTTTAAAAATATCCATGAACCGGGCGTAATGCCGTTCATTCTCCCTTTTGGACGGGGCATGAGGATAAGGAAGATTTTGGATTGGAGTAGTGCTCACTACCTCCTTTCCCTTTGCAACTCTAGAACTCCTCCATCTAGGCTTTTTCACTTCCTCCCCCTTTACTTCATCACTCGTATTTTTCTCAATCTCCACACTTTTTTCTTTTCAACTTCACCATTCTTTTCGTTATTTTCAACTTCTTCCTCCTCATTCCACTCCCCCACTTCACCATCAATATTTTCCTCCACTATTTCCTCCTCATTTTCTTTCTTTTTCTCTCTTCGTTCACTCTCAACTCTTTTGTTATTCTCACTCATCAACTCCTTACCACTTCTCGTCATGATCGCCTTACAATGCTCCTTAGGATTTGTTTGCGTATTTGCCGAAAAGGAAGGACCGGTTTGTTGTTCCGCGAGTTGCTTAGCAAGTTGCCCAACTTGAGTCTCGAGATTTTTTATGGCCGCGTCGTTGCTTTTTTGATTTTCCATTGACATTTGCATGAATTGCGTCAATGTCTCTTCCAACTTAGAAGTTACGACCGGCGGTTGTTGAGATTGATAAGGATTTTGGGGAGGGTTTTGACGGCTAGAAGAACCACCTCCATAACCTTGGTTATGGTAATAGTTACTTCTAGGTTGGAACCCTTGGTTCCCTTGGAAATGTTGTTGATTTTGAGGGTGCGGTTGATAAGGTTGTTGTTGTTGTTGTTGTTGTTGTTGTTGTCTCGGTTGGTAGTCCCTTTGGTTTGCCATGTAGTTTACATCTTCGAATCCCGGAGGTGGACAGAATCCGGTGTCATGCTCACCTTTGCAAAGCTCACAACAAGCTATTTGTTTAGCTTTAGAAGGTTCCCTCAACTCTTTTATTTGTTGCGTTAAGAGTTCCACTTGTTGTGAGATGAGCTTGTTTTGGGCAAGGATGGCATCGTTCGTCCCTAGCTCAAGCACTCCCGGCTTCTTCAAAGAGTTGCCTCGACTTTGACTCTGAAGATCATTTAGAGCCATTCGATTTATGATATTTGTAGCTTCTTCGGCACTTTTAGACAATAAAGAGCCACCCGAGGTAGCATCCAACAACGTCTTGCAATTTGGTTGAAGTCCATTTTTGAAAATATGGATTTGAGTCATCTTATCAAATCCATGTCCTTTACACTTCCGCAACATGGATTTGAATCTTTCCCACGCTTCATTTAAGGATTCATTGATTCCTTGTGCAAACACCGAGATGGCCGTCTTGGATTCCATGAACCGGTTATGGGAGAAGAATCTTTCGATGAATTTCTCTTCTAACACGTTCCAGTCTGTCATGACGGCTGGTGTCTGATCTAAGTACCAATCTTTTGCTTTGCCGAGCAAAGCGTGGGGAAATAATCTTTTGAATAACGGTAACTCCTGAGCCTGATCCACTCCGGCCGCCAATGCTATCTCATAAAATTTTGTGAGAAAAGCAAAGGGATCTTCATGGTCCATTCCGGTGAATGGACTTCCATATAATAAATTGAGAGTTCCCGTTTTCATCTCAGCTTGCCTTCCCGTGTGGTTGGCAAACTGAGCGGTGTTTCTTGGACTGTTTATGCATGGAGTAGAAATAGGTGGTGGTGGTGGCTCCATGTTAGGTATGAATGGTGGTGGATTTGTGGTAGAAGAACTTTCTCCTCGCTCTTGACGTTGTCTAGCCTGTTGCCTCCTACGTCTCGTTTTGCTATTGTTCCTCCTTGCGGTTCTTTCGATCTCGGGATCAAAAAGAAGTTCGTCCACAGGGATTTTCCCTCGCATAAAACATAAGCTGCACACTAAACCAAACAAATTACAAGCACAAGTCAAAAACTCAAAAGCTAAAAATTAAGCAACCATTGCGATGCTCGCAATATGAATTTACAATCCCCGGCAACGACGCCATTTTGTTGAATGTAATTTTAAGTGTCGGGTTTTTGTTATCGTATCCACAGGGATTGTAAGATATCACCGCCTTTCGATGGTTGTATTAATTCTTCGCTTAAGGTATCAATAGGGTTTTGGTGTTTGTCACAGTATCTTGCATAAAAAGGTAATAAAATGCGGTAAAAGTTTTGGTTTGAATATTTGAGAAATATTGCCAAAGTTAGGGTTCAACGATCACTTTGCATGTATTTGTTCGGTCAACAATCTTATAAACTCCTTTAGATGATAAATTATTTCACAAAGTCCTCCCAATGTGTTTCTCTCGAACACACATTGTGAGTTTTCCCATTTTGATCCATTGTTTATCTCTAACACAATCTATCAAAATGACAACTTTTTGGTTCAACCTTATGGTGAACAAAATCATTCATTACTATCTCTAGCTAACAAACAAGATTGGATGAAAACCTAGGTTAAGAGTTGGTAAACATCTCTCGATCATAAACCAACACAAAGAGTTTTGAATAAGAACAAAGTTTTCATCATATATTCACCATTAAAGAGTTTACAAATGAAGATCCTTACATTTACACACAAAGCTAATGATCATCTACATCTAACCTTGACAAATGGAGGACTTAGCTACTCATTTTCATGGTAGCTTGGTCGGCAAGTTTCGGAAGAAGGTTGATAAACATCCAAGTCAAATAATCAAGATTGGATGGGAATCCACCTTCTTTTTGTAAAAGATGGTTAAGAGATGAAGAGAAATGAAATCTAGGTCACAAAAGATTCTTGGAACAATGCTGTAAAATATCTAGAAAAAGTACAAAAGTAGGAAAAATAAGGTATGGCTCCAAAAAGTGGCACTTGCTACTTATAGAGCAGCTACTGGGTTGTCATGCTCGCTAGGCGAGCAGAATGGCTCGCCTAGCGAGCCCCTAATTGAGGCACCTGAGGCACCTGCGCCCAGAGAAACAACCTTTCCCAGACTGTCATGTTCGCCTAGCGAACAAAACCTTCGCCTAGCGAAGGACACGCTTCAACCTTCGCCCCAGCGAGGTTGAGAGGTTTTGCATCTGGAATGCTCGCTGGGAACTCGCTAAGGACTTGCCTAGCGAGTGAGTGCTGGCTGCGTTTTTCACCAAGTCTGGACGTGTTCGCCAGACACCTCGCTGGAAGCTCGCCTAGCGAGTGCTTCGCCACAGCCCTTGCCTAGCGAGGAAGCTGATGAATGCTTATTTCATTTGATCCCTTTGCCACATTTCTTGTGTCTTCATTTTCTATTATTTCATGCCTACTTCCTGCACAATAACACACAAATCAAAGGTACTAAGATAGATTATCATTGTATTGCATTTCATCTGAAATAAAGGTGGTTTCGACATTTTAGCAAGGAAATGGAGTGAAAGATACCCATATTTGATAGCTCAAATAAGCACTTTTGGGTATCTAACACCTACCCAATGCAATTTCAATCTTAAACTAAGATCAGAGTTCCTACTCACTCCCCCTCAATCACCACAGTGATTACAACCTTTAATTAGTTTAAAGTCAATGGCGAAGTTATACTTCTAACAACTCTTGATTGTGCTTAACAGCTTTAATCAAGAAACACAACACTCACACTTAAAAGCTTAGAGTGACACAACAATTACAACTCAATGAACACCCTAGTCCAATGCAATCATCTAGGTGATAATTGCTTGGCTCACAAGTTAAACCTAATGCAAGACACGAATAAAATACAGCAGTGAAATATGATGGTATAATAAATTCTTCACGCTTCAAACCCCCTGAATGCTGAAAGTAGGATTGCCATCCTTTTATAATGCAGCACTTGGGCCTTGTACTTGAATTTCCTAAAATTAAGGTTAAGCAAGTTAACCTAATTTCCTTATATTAGGGTGCTAATAAATAGGCTATATGCTAGGCCTCTTAATTGTAGCTCAGTTGTTAGTTTCCTGGATTTTAGCTCAGCTGTTAGATTCCTGAAAAATAGCCTGAGATAAATACTGAAACAGAAAAACTAACTAGCCTACACTTTAGCATATGCTGTCAGGAATGAATGTCATAACATTCAGTTTGACGTCCAGAACATAGGCCATATGCTAAGTCTGTTATTCTCCTGAAACACAACCTGAATTAAATACTGAACTGTAACAGAAAAACCAATCAGCCTATAATTCAGTATCTGCTGTCAGGGATGAATGTCATAACATTCAGTTTGACATTCAGACAATAGGCTATATGCCAGGTCTGTTATTCTCCTGAAAAATAGACCAAAATAAATGCTGAGCTATAACAGAAAAACCAACTATTCTATAGTTCAGTATCTGCTGTCAGGGATGAATGTCATAACATCCAGTTTGACATTTAGTAAATCCTGTATTAGCTAATCCTGCAGCATACTACTCAAGCATGTCATGACATCAGTCAAGACATCAGAGTACAGTTAGTGTTTTAACACAAAATGCAGCCAATCAAAAACATCTACATAAACCACCCATACCAACTATGTGAAGGATGTCTAGTTGGGAAGCAATTCCGGAAAAGCTTTCCAAAGGAATCAACGTCAAGAGCGACAAGACCGCTAGAGCTCATACACACTAATGTATGTGGACCAATCAATCCAAACTCTTTTGGTAAGAGTAAATACTTTCTCCTCTTTATTGATGATTATTCTAGAAAAACATGGGTTTATTTCTTGAAGGAGAAGTCAGAAGTGTTTGAAAACTTTAAGAAGTTCAAATCCCTTGTGGAGAAAGAAAATGGTCTTTTCATTAAGGCTATGAGATCTGATTGAGGAGGAGAGTTCATTTCAAATGAGTTCCACAAATATTGTGAAGATCATGGAATTCTCCGCCCACTAACAGTGCCAAGATCACAACAACAAAATGGAGTAGCAGAGAGAAAGAATCAGACCATACTTAACATGGTAAGAAGCATGCTTAAGAGCAAGAAGATGCCTAGAGAGTTTTGGGCCGAAGCAGTGACATGTGCAGTTTATCTGACAAACCGTTCCCCAACAAGAAGCGTGCATGAGAAGACACCATAAGAAGCATGGAGTGGAAGGAAGCTTAGGATCTCTCACCTCAAAGTGTTTGGAAGCATTGCCTATAATCACGTTCCCGATGAAAGGAGAACAAAGCTCGATGATAAAAGTGAGAAGTATGGTTTTGTGGGTTACGACTCAAGCTCCAAAGGGTACAAGCTCTATAATCCAAATAGTGGAAAGATTGTAATAAGTCGTGATGTGGAGTTCGAAGAAGAAGATTGTTGGGATTGGAGTGTTCAAGAAGACAGGTACGATTTTCTTCCTTACTTTGAAGAAGAAGACGAAATGGAACAACCAATGATAGAGGAAAATATTACACCACCGGCCTCACCGACACCAAGGTTGGATGAAACAAGCTCAAGTGAGAGGACACCACGACTAAGGAGTATTGAAGAGCTTTATGAGGTAACCGAAAACATAAATGACATTAACCTTTTTTGCCTTTTGGGTAATTACGAGCCTCTAAGCTATCAAGAAGCAGTTGAAAACGTAAAGTGGAGAGACGCCATGGAAGAAGAAATCAAGTCAATCACGAAGGATGATACATGGGAACTTACTACACTTCCACGAGGACACAAAGCAATCGGAGTAAGATGGGTGTACAAGGCGAAGAAGAATGCAAAAAGAGACGTGGAGAGATACAAAGCAAGATTGATGGCGAAAGGCTATAGTCAAAGACAAGGAATTGACTATGATGAGGTATTTTCTCCCGTTGCTCGTCTTGAAACTATTAGACTGGTCATTTCTTTGGAAGCCCAAAATGAATGGAAGATCTATCAAATGGATGTGAAGTCGGTCTTCTTGAATGGTTTTCTCGAAGAAGAAGTTCATATCGAGCAACCATAGGGCTATGAAGTAAAAGGGCAAGAAGAAAAAGTCTTGAAGTTGAAGAAGGCATTGTACGGACTAAAGCAAGCACCTTGAGCTTGGAATGTTCGAATTGACAAGTACTTTCAAGACAAGAACTTCATCAAGTGCCCATATGAGCATGCACTCTATATTAAAGTGCAAAGTGGAGATATTTTGATTGTATGCTTATATGTTGATGACTTGATCTTCACAGGGAACAATTTAAGCATGTTCGAAGAGTTCAAGAAAGACATGTCAAATGAATTTGAGATGACAGATATGGGACTCATGGCATATTATCTTGGTATCGAAGTAAAGCAAGAAGACAAAGAAATTTTTATCACCCAAGAAGGTTATTCCAAAGAAGTCCTTAAGAAGTTCAAGATGGATGATGCCAATCCAGTTGGCACCCCGATGGAATGTGGCAGCAAGTTAAGTAAGCATGAAAATGGAGAGATTGTTGTTCCAACTCTTTACAAAAGTTTGGTTGGAAGTTTTCGTTACTTGACAAGTACAAGGCCAAATATTCTCTATGTTGTAGGAGTCGTAAGTCACTACATGGAAGCTCCAACAACAACTCACTTCAAGGCGGCAAAAAGAATCCTTCGATACATCAAAGGTACAACAAACTTTGGCTTGCAATATTACTCTTCTAACAATTATGTGATTATTGGCTATAGTGATAGTGATTGGAGTGGAGACTTGGATGATAGAAATAGCACTACTGGTTTTGTGTTCTTTATGGGAGATACTGCTTTCACTTGGATGTCAAAGAAGCAACCTATCGTCACACTGTCAACTTGTGAAGCTATGTTGTCGCCACATCATGTGTTTGTCATGCAGTTTGGCTAAGAAATTTGTTGGAAGAATTAAAAATGCCACAAGAAGATCCTATCGAAATATGTGTTGATAATAAATCAGCACTTGCTTTAGCAAAGAATCCTTTATTTCATGAAAGAAGTAAGCACATCGACACTCGTTGCCACTTCATAAGAGAATGCATCTAGAAGAAGAAGGTGAAGTTGAAGTATGTGATGTCTAGAGATCAAGCTGCCGACATTTTCACCAAGCCACTCAAATTGGAAACCTTCGTGAAGCTAAGGAATATGTTTGAAGTCACAAATCAAGTTTAAGGGGGGATTTTGAAATGTTAAACTTGATTTGGGCCTAATTTTATTATTTGATTTTGGACTTAGTTATTTGGGCTTAGTTTATTTTGGGTAATGTTTCTAGAAAAATCTTGTAGTATTTGGAGTGTCTAGATATTTCTTAAGATTGTAATATTTTCTAGAATACTCTTTGAATGTCTAGAGTTGAGAACTCTCTAGAATTAGTGTGTCTAGAGTTCTCCTTAGAGTACTATAAATAGAGATGTAATCTTACACTTTTGCATCAAGCAAAAATACAAAGTTCTCTCTTCCATAAATAATTCTCCTACCTATCAAGTTTCTATTCAAGCCTCTAATATTCTCACGCACTTTTCCTAAAAACAAAAAGGGTTTATTTCCAACAATAACTGTATTTTCCAGAGCTTTCTTATATGATAAAAAATTTCTAGCAACGTCCACAACAATATAGTTTATAGTTGATGTTTATCACTAATAGCTGATAAGTTAATTGAAGTGTTCCATAAAATTAACGATTCAATTAATTTATAAATGTAAAATATAAAAGACATTTAATACATAATTATTTTATTTTAAATTAAAATAAATTATAAACGATAAAAGATGGTTTTTATTAAAATAATAAAGATAAAAGTAGAAGAAAATATGATAAATTATACTCCCTCCGTCCCACAATGAGTGATCTATTTGGAATAAAATAATATCCTAAAATGAATCATCCATTTTAATTTTCAATATATTTTTTCCAATTCTACCCTCTAATTAATATCACTTTTATCATTTTCAATATTTGACAAGCGCTATTTAGTATATATATAATTCTCTCTTTTTCATTTATTCATTTTTCTTAAACGATGTAAAATGATCAACTAGATCACTTATTATGGGACGGAGAGAGTAAATTATAAGATAAAACGCAGTTTAAAATAGCGTTTAAAAATTAAACTATAAATTAATAATATAAATTATAATTTATGATGAAAAGACCTTATTAAATAGATCTAAATTATCATATAAACTTATAAATTATAAACTCGAAAATATGGCTTATTAAAAGAGCCTATATCTATTTCTCTGGGTGTAATAAAAAGATTTGGGTGTGGGTAGGTGCTTGTGGAATAAATGTATTCAATAAATAACACTAAGAAGGTTAAACTTACCGTACTTGACAAGAACGGAAGAAATTTTAAGCCACACCCTCTAGATGTAGAAAAATACTTGAAGTCTCTGGAGCATGCAAAACAAGAGGACTTGTTTTGAATTGAATAGCAAATGGAATGATTACAAATATACAACACAACAAATTGATGACGCAGTGTCCTATTTGGATAGGATTTATTTTCCGCATTATGAAACACGGACACTCGAAATACAAAAATTATTCAAACAAGTGATAGAAACCAGAAAAGTAGAATAACCTCGCTTTTTTCTTGAAGGATTTGTATCCAAAGACATCAAACATGCAAAGAGACCGGATGTGATCTTGCATCTACAAATATGAACATAGTTACAATCACATATAATTGCAAGGTGCTTTCTTCAATTATATTACTGATTAGACACGTCACACTAAATTAGATTGAAAATCTGCAACCAATTAAAGGTGGGAGGAAATAAGAAATGTTATTCTCAAAAGATGAAGAGAGAAATGAGCACACTAAGTCTAAGTCTAAATTCAAATATACCAGCATCAAATCCGAAATGAGCATTTATAACCTACACATAAGTAATTAGGTAAAAAGCTAATAACAAGTAAAGGTTGAGTGGTGTTAAAGGGTCATGGTCGAGTGGTCTTAGGGGTCATACACACAAGTTCTTAAGGGTAAAAAATTGGAGGTTTAATCCTCCTACCAACTTTACATGCCATCACATTGACCTGACACCTCTACATATTTTTATAACGACTATGTTATCCTTGTCAAAATTTTATTAAAAATTTAGACGAAAAATTTGGTAGAACGATAAAAAAATCAGGTACAAATAAAAAAACCCTGATAATGTATATAAAAAATATGGTATGCCAGATATTTCAAAATTCCAATATGTTTTGTCGCATACCGGTTTTTCTAAAAGTACCTATATTTGTCGGATTCTTTGAATAAAGATGAAAAATCTGGTAGTTTAACAAGTACCGGGTTTTTTCAAAAACAACCTTCGATATCAAATTTTTTGTGGATCAATAAAAAATCTAGTAGTGATAACATTGATCGTTTTGTGTGATTCAGAATGAATTCAAAGTTGTATAAATAGGGGTCACGTGTTGTTAAAAAACATCTTAATGCCTTAGTTTTTTGTCAGAGCAAAAGTGTTCTTCAATGAGGTGAAACCTCATGTAGAGTTTCGGCTCCCGGAGGGCACCACATGTCTCACCATTCTGAAATCCAAGTTGAATGATATGTGGTCTAACACCGAGAACAGAAAGGTGAGTAAGATACAATTTCGTGCATACTGGATTGATATTGATGGAAAGGTGAAATATGACCTTATTGAGTTGAAGATCAATGAAGATTTGAAAATTATTTGGAGAACATAGGCTAACTAAGGGACCGATCGAGTTTGATGCGACAATTTCTAGATCTGTCGACGACATAATCAAGATGTTGAAACATCCAGAATTATTTGATAGTCTTTAGATTTTCTTATTTATTATTGTTTTTTTAAGCTATGTAATCGTTTATCTAAGTAATGTAATTGTTTGTCAAATGTTAAGTTATGTTCCTCATGCATCAATGGAAGTGCCAAAATATTATCTAATAAACCATATTGTGCAAATGTCTGAGTAATACTACATATAATGTACAAATAATACAAAAAGTTGTAATAAGGTCTAAATAGGTCCCCCACGGGCTATGTATGTTTCCTGTGATGCCACAATCAGGATTTACCAAACCCATGAGGTTAACTATAATGATTACTATCATCTGTAGCCACCAACCGTCATCCGCACCATGTGAAAGGAGACAAGTTAATAAAATGTCCCCTAGCATGAGAAGGTTCCCCAACATGAGAATGTATAAAACCATCTACACGCTACTCAAGTGAGATGATGCGAGGGTGTGATACTGAAGGGGAGAAAAACACAAGAAGGGGGTTGAATTGTGTTGACTTTTTTTTATTATTTGAAAAATCTCTTATCAGATTACGAACACAGGGTTTAGAATCTAAATTTGAGTTGAGTTAATTAGCAACGGATAAGAACAGTTCAAAGGTAGAAAGGAAAGAAAGAGAGACATAAACAGTTATCTTGGTTCCTCCCACAAATCAAGAGTAGTCCAGTCCCCTTGCACATCCAAGGGATTTTCACTATAACCAAAACAAATTACAATTACTCAAGCACAAAACAAGATACTTCTAGTTCTCAAACATCCAAGTAAGAGACTTCAATGCTCAAGCACACAAGCAAGAGACTTCAAATACTCAAGCACATAGGAAAAAGACTTTTGATGCTCAAACGCACATGTAAAATACTTAAAATGCTCAAGCACTTAAACATAGACTTCTTTAACTCTAACTTATAGTTAAGAGATTGTTAAAAACTACACTTGATATACAATCAGAGGTGTAGACAAAATACAGTATAGAAAGACTCTTAAAGACTTCAGAATATTTAGAATATACAAGAGTTAAAAAATTCTAAGTTAAACATGTGCTTCTTGTTTGACAGAGTAACACCTCTTTGAATTTCAATAGCTCATTATTATTCTTCAAGCCTACATCTCGTTATATAGAGATAAAGAAAAGAGTCATTGAAGAGTTGCATAAGAGAGTCTTTAAGAAGCTTGATTCATAGACGTTGAGATGTCTCTTGATATGGTTAATACTGTTGAAAGCTCATTTGAAATCCCTTTGCTACAAAAGGAAATATACGTTGCATCTCAATTGTTTTATGCATATTCTTGCTTAAGTCTTCATGTGATCAAAAGAAAACAAAATGTCGTAAGAGTCTGATAGTGACTTATCAGAGTCTCCTCAATCCTTGCGTTGACCGAATCTTCAGAGTCTTAATCTCTAGAGGCTGACACTTGATCGCGACTTAGTATGTCTATCAGGTTCGTGACTGCAAGTGCACAGTCGTATCGCGTAGTTTTAAAGATTATCGAACCCAAAGGACCAAAAATCGAACTTACTGTTATCTAATGTTACTACGTAAATATAAGGCTGATGAATTTTCTTGGGTTTAAGGGACATCGATAAATAAATATTAACCAAACATGAGCTTTAATAGAAATATTTAATAGCGGGATATCAGTATGTAACTCATCAAACTTCGGGGATTCGATGAATAGTTGGTGCAATCTTAAATGTCAAAATACTCTCCAGTATAAATTATTGATTTAAAAGACTTTATCTCACACTCTCGTGTTATTGACTCTAACTATACTCTTAAACCAGAATGCTTTGCTCTCGCTGTCTCATTTGAATTAAAAGTGATTTTTGGAAGTCAACAAATTCTAATTAATCCTAAAGTGCTCTCGCTGTGTTTAGAATTAATGCCTAGTTTCAACTATCCGGTTAAAATATGAAACTCTCGTTTTATTGACCGTAACCTTGTCTGTTTTTTACTCTCGTATGAAAACAGTTTTAATTTTAGAATAAGAAACTATAACCAGAAAAATATTTTATAAAGATCAGCATCAATTATTAACGAATCCCATCATTATGACTGTCTTTACATACCGATATCAAAAGGTTTAGACACACATGGGTTTAAACATAAACATGCTATTACGATGATTAAACATAAGACAGAACATGATTTTAAAAAGATTGAAATTAATTTGTTCTAAGATGAAATCATAAACAATTAAAATAAACAACTAAAATGGAACCTGGAAAATAAACTAAAAACTAGAATTAACGCTGATACTTGAATTCAGAAAATGCCGACACGCTTGACAATCAGGTACAAAATTACAATCAAAATCAGTTCCTAAAACTAGAATTGAAATAGTCCCCCGATGTGGAAGATCTATCACTTTTACATGTAAATCTATCTGCTTAAAATTCTAAGAACCAAACTTTGGCTTCTAAATTCACCCCTATTACTGAAAACGGAAATCCAATTTATACTCAAATTCTTCCCTTGAAAATATGATAGTTGGCGTGAATTTAGGGTGGTTGGGTTGAACGAGAAAGACGGAGCGTGGAGAGAATCCAGGAGGAAATGGGGCTTCGTGGCAGGTGCCACTCCTTTTCTTAGTGGCAGGCGCCACTCTTAAGGTGGCGGGTGCCATCACACATGATTTCAAACGGTAATCTCCAATCAGGTGGTTGCATGATAGGCGCAGTGATGAGAGTTGTTTTTAATTGTTCAAACGCTTTTAAGCATTTGTCGTCAAAGATGAATTCATCGTCTTTCATTAATAGGCCAGTTAGTGGTTTGGTGATTTTGGAAAAATCTTTAATGAATCGTCGGTAGAAACCGGCGTGTCTTAAGAAACTTCGTATTTGTCTTACGATTTTCGGAGGTTGAAGGTTTTCTATAACTTCTATTTTAGCTTTGTCAACTTCAATCCCCTTACCAGACACTATGTGTCCAAGTACGATTCCTTGTCAGACCATGAAATGGCATTTTTCCCAATTTAACAAGAGGACTTGTTTTTGGAAGATTTAAATAGCAAATGGAATGATTACAAAAATACAACACAACAAATTGATGATGCAGTGTCCTATTTGGATAGGATTTTTGTTCCGCGCTACCTCTCAAATACAAAACTGACACCAACTGTTGACTTCGATTGACTTCAGCTCCTCGTCCATTACTTTCATCCACTTCGAATCTTTCAATGCCTCAGCTGCATTGACAGGTGCGACATCTGTGTAGAAAGTATAATATACCATCTCACCTTCTTCATTGACCATATCATCTGATGTAAGCATGCATTCTTGCAACCTTGCAGGCATGTGTCTATTTCTCTGAGGTCTGCTTGGGCCTGCTTCACTTCTGACTTCTTCTTGACGAACTTCTCTTTCGACTTCACTAGCTGGTTCATCACAAACGATTCTCACTGAATCTTTCTTGAAATTCTCAGTCCAATCCCACTCCTTAAGCTCATCTATGATCACGTTCCTGCTGATCACCACTTGCTTATTCATTGGGTCGAACAACTTGTATTCTCCAGTCGAATGATATCCTATCAGGATCATCTGACTCGACTTGTCATCAATTTTTCTTCTCAACTGATCTGGCACATGTCTATGTGCTATAGATCCAAACATCTTCAGATGACTCAAGCTACGCTTGACACCAGACCAACATTCTTCTGGCGTGATTCCTTCTAGCTTCTTCGTCGGACATATGTTCAGGATATATGTCATAGTCGACATAGCTTCTCTTCATAATTCTTTGGGTATATGTTTGCCTTTCAACATACTTCTAATCATATTCATAATGGTTTTATTCTTCCTTTCTGCGACTCCATTATGCTGTGGAGTATAGGGTGGCACCACCTCATGCATAATCCCTTCTTTCACACATAATGCGTCGAAGTCTTTCGACACAAATTCTCCACCACCATCAGTTCTCAAAATCTTAATCTTTTGACCGCTCTGTCTTTTGACCATAGATTTAAACTTGGAAAATACCTCGATCACTTCACTTTTCTTCTGGATCAGGTAAGACCACAGTTTTCGACTGAAGTCATCTATGAATGTAACAAAGTATTTGTTACCTCCAATCGAATCCACCTGGAGAGGACCACATACATCAGAGTATATGACATCAAGAATTGCCTTCGACCTACTTCCTGCATCCTTACTGAAGTTGTTCTTATGTTGCTTCGCCTGCACGCATTCTTAACACACTTCGTTTAGAATGTCGATTTTTGGTAATCCTGAAACCATATTTCTTCTCTTCAAATCTCTGATGTCTTTGAAATTAAGATGTCCAAGTCTATAATGCCATATCCATTCATCTTTGTTGGCTGCTGTTGCAAGGCACTTATGCTCCATCACATTTAGTTCAATCTTGAAGGTTCTATTCTGAGACATTGGAGCCTTCAAGATCAACCTTCCATTTGAGTCGAGAACTCTCATCATCTTATATTTGATCGACACCTTGTAGTTCTTTTCGACCAACTTCCCTATGATGAGAAAATTACTTTTCATTCCTGGTATGTACAACATATTTGAAATTACTGACCTCTTGACATCTTTCCTCATAAGCAAAACATCATCAACACCTTCATCTCCTAGACTGTTGTCATTTGAAAATTTCACCATGTTCTTCATTGAGGGCATTATATCGACAAACCAATCTTTTCTTTCAGACATGTGTGATGAGCATCCTGAGTCCAAGTACCACTGGTCCTTAAATCTCTCTTCTTCTCTTGTTGTAACCATCAACAACGTCTCTTCTTATTCATGTTTCGCCAACTTTGCATAAGTTTATTGATTCTTCTTCTTTTCTGGATAATCACTAGAATAGTGGCCATACCTTTGACAATTGTAATACTGAATGTGATTCTTGTCTGCATTTTGACCACCACCTCTTCCTCTAGCTGCAACACCACCTCTTTGGATGCCTTGGTTCCAAGGTTTTCTCTGATTCGACCAGTTTCCTTCTTGCTGATTTCGACCAGTCAAATTGTTGTAACCTCCTCTGCCTTTGTTGCCATTCCAACTTCTTTTTCCTTTTCTTTCTTTTGTTGATTGAGCCTGTAAAGCCATATCACTCTTCGAATTTCCTGCAGCTCTTTCATTCATTCTTTGTTCATGAGATTTAAGCGTCCCTTGAAGCTCTTCCTTTGTCAATTTTGACAAATCTTTTGACTCTTTTATGGCCACTACCATGTGGTCGAACTTTGGAGGCAACGACCTCAAGATCTTTCCAATAACAGATCTTGATGTCAACACTTCTCCAAATACCTTGATTTAATTTACTAGTTTCGCAACCTTGGTGAAGAAATCAGTTATGCTTTCATTTTCTTCCATCTAAAGCAATTCATACGTCCTTTTATGAGTTTGTAACCTCACCTTTTTCACCTTCTCCACGCCTCCAAACGATTTCTCCAGAATTTCACATGCTTCTTTCGCTGACTCTACATCACTAACCTTTTCAAAGTTATCTTCATCAACACATTGATGGATTATAAAGAGAGCTTTATAATATTTCTTCCTTAATTCTTTATGTGCAGCCTTTTCTTGATCTGTCGTGGCTTCTGCAAGCGTTGCTACTCCTTCCTTCACAAGATCCCAAAGATCTTGATAACATAACACAACCTTTATCTGCTTGTACTAATTCTCATAATTATTGTTCTTGAGAATCGGAAGATTTGCTGGAAAATATCTGTTTGGATGATTCGTTGCCATGGTAATTTTCTTCCCACGAATCGATTAAACTGGAGCTCTTGATACCAGATGTTGGAAATCTCCCAAAACCTATGGAGAATTTCAATCAATCTTGACGAACGAGATTGTTATTACCCATGCAATAGCAATGAAAAAAGAAGAACAATGGAGAAAGAAAGAGTGTAAAGAACGATGAAGGAGAAGAGCAATTTAATTCTGCAGAGTTTCTCTTTGCCCACAAACTGTGGAAAACTTCTTATTCACTTTGCAACTGCAAAATACTATGAATACAATGTTATGAATACTCTATTCACCTCATTACAAAAATAAGGGTTACTCCCTCTATTTATAGATTTAGGTTAACTTGGACCTCAAGCCAAAGCCCAAAACTATAAAAGCCCAAAATAGCTAACACTACTAAAATAGGTCTAAGTCAAAATCCTATGTGAAGTGTAACACCCTTATAAACCCCACATATAATTAACGAAATTAATTAAATAATCACCAACACAAGGGTGTCACACTTCATAAAAAATAAGTTATCTTCCCCCGTAACACGGGTTACAACTAACAAATTAACCTGTCATCGCATGCTCACCTTCATTTAGGTATCATCATAGTAGAATTTAACATCAACATTCAAAGAAGGTGGAAGAGCCTACGACATTTAGTCTTAAACTTCAATTTTGAAAAAATCATAAAGAGTCGTAAATAGTTCAACTCGACAATTGAAAATATTCAACATAATATGATTCATCATAAAACATTATAATTTAATCCATACATTTGACTCCAACCCGATGTTACATGATCAGAGCAGAATTCCACTACATAACGACAACTAATGGTAGTCACTATAAAGTTGCCTTCCACTTACTTCAATAGGGTATACTCCTAGGTATCTGCGCGATGCCCACGTAGAAGCAACATTCAAACAGAAGGTGTGAGAAATCACAATCAATTATAAAAGGCATAACATGAAAGATAGATTACACTCAACATAATCATTCATAACAACATATTGTAATTCTCACACCCAAATCATCATCAACATCATACACAACAACTTCTCAGTTATCATCAACATCATACACAACAACTTCTCAATTATCATCAACATCATACAAACTAACTTCTCAATTATCATCAACATCATGCACAACAAATACAAATGCAACACTTATGCAATAGACTCAACGCCGACTCGACATGCATGTGGTACCAAATATGAACACTCAGGTTCATTTCACTCCATGATCCCCGCCATATGATCGATTCCCTCTTGGAACCGGAGCACACCAAAATCGCTACCATCACCATAGGTAACGCTTCACTAATCCCCCATAATAGGAATGAGATAATCGCACCCGATCCATCACCATAGGATCGAGGCTCACCAATTAAATAAAACTAAAATTCTGCCAACATGGATGCATGACTCCCAACATGCAACAATAACAATATCATCAACACATACACATCGGTCCATTCTTGGCCGTGTATGCCAACATCAACACCACATCATCAACATAATTTCATCATGTTCATATTGTCATCATAAAACACCAACACAACAACATCAACATAATCATCTTAATAACATCATTATAGCAACACCGACATAATAACATTATTGTCACACAATAATTATTCATATTTAATCAATCATTTATCATTGGAATATATTCATCATTAATCAATCACTAAATCATACCGATTAAAATCATGATATATCATAAATTAACATCAAAACAACATCATACGGTAGCTAATAGTACCCAACAACCAACAGAACATAGAAAATCGACAATTATAACTTTCACATAAACAAATGTCATATAACAACTAAGGCATCTACAACAATAATCTATTACCAATTAATTCAATGTTAAATACATCATATTCATCCTTATAAGGCGTCACCATGAGATAGTACTATGTGTTAGCTTTCTAACGCTTCGAATCGCGCGTCAAACGGAGCTACGGAGCTCAAGTTACGTCATTTTCAATTTCCTAAATTTTTCACATAATAGTGGTAATCGATTTCTCTAAACCGGTAACCGATTACGGGCTTCGAAAACTGCCCAAAAACCTATTTTTCAAGTGGTAATTGATTACACTCAGACCGGTAACCGATTACAGGTTCGAAGAACAACCTAAAAGCTTATTTTTCTCCGTTGGAGGCCTTTCAGACCTCCGATTTCGATTCCGTAAAAAGTATTGATCTCAGAATTCGAAACCCAACACTTATCCAATGATTAAAACATCAAATTTATGATTTAAAACATATTGACATCAATTAAACCATATGATTCATAACTTTATCAATTCCATAAACCTTCGAAACTCTAAACAATGGTGAAATTATCTCAACATTCAAAACAAAAAATATAACCACACATAGTGCATAAAAATCATCAATAATCACAACATATAACATCAAGATACCATAAAAATTCAGAATTTAGTAAAATTCCAAACGCCCTATTGGAGTCTAAGGACTCTTCTACCCTACCCTTCATGCATATACCCTTATTATTGAAATAATTTCCCACCCTTACCTGAATTCCTAGCAAGTGATGCAATTCTATCTTGAATTCCTATTCTTCTACCTCTAGCCAACCTTGCATTTTTCTATTTTGCTCTTCAATTCTACGTACTGTCAAATGGTTTCTCTAAATACCTAATCTTCCCAACTTTTAGAATCTATAGTAACCTCCTTACATTTGCCTAATTATTATTATTGCCTAAATTAATATTATCTCCTCTCCTCTTACCACAAAATTTCCTCAATTCACACAATTAGCCCAATTCTTATTTTATTTTTATCAATTTCTCTATTTATTTCTAATAATAATAATAATTAAAATATTAACTATTATAATATATATTCACCTAATTAAACAAATAATCTTATTATTTAATCATTAAAAGAATTCTAAATAATTTCACTAACTTATACACCACTTAACTATTTTAATTGACTCAATCCATCAATACATCAAAACGCACCTTACACACATACTTCATAAATAATTCTATAAAAATGAATAATTGAAAAATAGGGTGTTACAACTCTCCCGCACTTACAGAATTTTCGCCCTCGAAAATTACTTGAGGAAAACAAAGTCGGATACGACTTCGTCATCTGCTTCTCACGCTCCGAAGTTATGCGCCCACCAGATGGTCCACCACAAACTACCTTCACTAAGGAAATCTCTTTACCATACAACTGCTTCCCTTCCCTATCCTCTATCTGCATGGGTGATGCCGCAACAATCAGGTTATCTCTAACCTGCACATCATCCACCTGAATCACATGAGATGAATTTGAAATGTATCTCCTCAACTGAGACACATGAAACACATCATAAAGATACCAAGAATCAATGAAAAAGAAATCTGATAGGCCCCTTATCCTATCCTCTGTAAAATCTAGTAAGGACCAACAAAACACAACGTGAGCTTTCGAGACTTCAAAGCTCTCAAAAACACGTTATCTCCCTTCTAGAACTCAAGTGCTTTCCTCCTCTTGTATAGGTAACTTTTCTGATGACTTTGCAATGCTTTCATCTTTTATTGGATCATCTTGATTTTTTCAGTTGTCGGGTGAATAATCACAGGTTCGAGCATAACACTCTCGCTTGACTCATACCAATACAAGGTGTTCTACACCTCCTACCGTACAACACTCATATGGTGTCATTCGGATACTAGAATGGAAATTTTTATTGTAGGTAAACATAATTAACGACAAATAGATATCCTAAGCACCTCCTTATTCTAGCACACAAGCCCTTAACAAATCCTCCAAAGACTGAATAGTCCTTATTGTTTGACCGTCCGTATGCGGGTGATAAGTAGAACCCAACTTTAGCTTAGTACCCAAAGCAACCTGCAAACTCTCCCAGAACCTCAATGTAAATCTCAGATCTCTATCTGACACAATACTTGAAGGAATACCGTATAACTTCAAAATCTCATCACTATACAATTCAGCCAGCTCCTACAAAGGATAATTGATCCTCATTGGTATAAAATGAGCCTATTTGGTCAATCTATCAACAATCGCCCAAATAGAATCGCATCCCTTCGAAGTCTTAGACAAACCTATTACAAAATCCATGGAACTAATATCACATTTCCATTCAGGAATATTCAACAGATGCATCATACCCAAGGCTTATGATGTTCAATCTTTGATCTTTGGCAAGTCAAACAAGCATATATGAATTCAACAGTCTCTTTCTTCATCCCTGGCCACCAAAACATCTTCTTTAACTCTTGATACATTTTGGTCGCACCTAGATGATACTCAACTTATCACAGTGTCCTTCCTCAAAAATACTCTTCTTAAGTTCAAACACATCTGGAACACAAATTACGTCTCTGAATCTTATCACACCATTCTCGTCAATCTTGAAGTCATCGCCTTCACCTCGATTGATCAACACTAACCAGTCAATCAATCCCAAGTCGATCTTCTGTCCTTCTCTGATCTCATCAAGAATACTACTGATCAGCTTCAACATACCCAACTTCACACTATTAGGAGTTTCTTCACATACTAAACTCATATCTCTGAATTTCTCAATCAATCCCAACTCTCAAACCATAAGCATTGACATGTGAAAATACTTCATACTCAATGCACCAGCTACAACATTAGCCTTACCAGGATGGTAACTTAATCCAAAATCATAATCCTTCAGAAGTTCAAGCCATCTTTTATGCCTCGTGTTCATTTCTTTCTGATCGAATAGGTACTTCAGGCTCTTGTGATCACTAAACACCTCAAATCTAGAACCAAAAAGATAATGTCTCCAAATTTTCAACACAAAAGCCACAACTGCTAACTCCACACCATACGTAGGATAATTCCTCGCATGAACTTTCAAGTGCCTCGAAGCATAAGCCACAACTTGACCATTCTGCATCAACACACCCCCAGACCCATCTTTGAAGCATCACAATATACAACAAAGGACTCACTTGGATTCGACAAAATCAAAACGGGAGAAAACGTCAACTTCATCTTGAGTTCAACAAAACTTTCTTAACATGCAACTTCCAACACATAAGCTTGACCCTTTCAAGTCAATTGAGTAAAAGACAGTTCTAACTTTGAGAAGCCTTCTACAAACCTGCAATAAAAACCAGCTAGGCCAAGGAAACTTCGAATCTCAATAGCAGACTTCGGAGTTTCCCACTGTAATACAACATCAACCTTAGAAGGATATACAGAAATTCTACCACTTGAAATCACATGGCCAAGGAACTCACTTCCTCTAACCAAAACTCACACTTGGATAGCTTGGCATAAAGCTTCTTCTTTCTCAACGCCTACAACACAATCTTCAGATGTTCAGCATGTTCCTCATCAGACTTTGAATACATCAAAATGTCATCGATAAAGACCATCACAAACTCATCTGAATATGGATGAAATATCAGATTCACATACTCCATGAACATGTATCGCACATTAGGTAATCCAAACGGAATTACAATATACTCATAGTGACCATATCTTGTCCTAGATGCTATCTTAGGAATATCAACTAGTTTAACATGAATATGATGATAACCACACCTCAAGTCTATCTTGCTTAAAACATAGGCACCAACCAACTGATCCATCAGACCATCAATTCTCGAAAGTGGATACTTATTCTTGATAGTCACTTTATTCAACTTCCTGTAGTCAACATATAATCTCATACTTCCATCCTTCTTCTTAACTAGTAACACAGGTGAACCCCACGGAGAAACACTTGGTCGAACAAACTTCTTCTCATGCAATTCTTCCAATTGTTTCTTCAAGTCACCAAACTATGAAGCTGGCATTCTATAAGGAGCCGTTGACACCAGACTCGTACCTGGTACTAAGTCGATGACAAACTCTACTTTGCGCTCTGGAGTCAAATCACTGATGTCTTCAGGAAACACTTCAAGAAATTCACACACTCCAGGAAGATCATGAACTATTACCTTTCCTCTAGATTCTAATGAAGCTAACATCACAAACACTTGTGCCATATCCTTCATGTACTCTCTCACTTGCTTAGCTGATACAAACGTCAACTTTTCACCTCTATCAAACTCAGATTCATGCTCTGGAGGCAAGTCGTAGATATCTTTAGGCAAATATTAGGAATCACACACCGTTGACATAACATTAGTCATCACATTTCTCTCTACTCTCCAAGAAGCAACATCAATAATACCTGATCATTTTCCCTAAAGACTTCCCAACTTTACTGGAATACAGGAATCTCGAATCCACAACATCTCCAATAGTAGGAATAACACAACTTCAATATCACATGAGCTCTTACAGTCAACGACATACTGCAAAAACTATCAAAAGAATTGGTAAACACTTGGTTTAACTCCAACCAATTCATTCCAAGAATAATGTTAACTTGTTCTAATAAAATACAAACCATAGACATCTTCATGGGACATGTTGGGATACTCAACACACCACTGGCTCATCTCTGACCAAAACATCACCTTCCCCATCACAAGGAAATGACAAACGGAAACACCTGGTTGTCTTCCCTCAAGGATCACACCATTTTGCTAACCGACACCATCCTCGAATCTGACCTCTCTTCGGGTTCCGGAAAAGCACAACGTCCTTAAAAGAGTTCAACTAGCCAACGTTGCACTTTTTCATGCGGCAACATGATGTCCAAGCTCTATATAGTTAGAACATCCAAGAGAAGCATACTCTTCTCCCCTACTTGTTTCATTCCCAACCTGCAAATGGAAAACAAAACAAGCATCGACAGTGGTCTCACACACATGTCACATACTACGGAACAAACAAAATTTAACAACCTGGCCGGACGGACCGACCTGCTCTGATACCACTAATGTAACACCCTTATAAACCTCACATAAAATTAACGAAATTAATTAAACAATCACTAACACAAGGGTGTCACACTTCATAAAAGATAAGCTATCTTTCCCCGTAACACGGGTTACAACTAACAAATTAACCTATCATCGCATGCTCACCTTCATTTAGGTATCATTGTAGCGGAATTTAACATCAACATTCAAAGAAGGTAGAAGAGCATACAACATTTAGTCTTAAACTTCAAATTTGAAAACATCATAAAGAGTCGTAAATAGTTCAACTCGACAACTGAAAATATTCAACATAATATGATTCATCATAAAACATTATAATTTAATCCAGACATTTGACCCCAACCCAATGTTACATGATCAGAGCAGAATTCCACTACATAACGAAAACTAATGGAAGTCACTACAAAGTTGCCTTCCACTTACTTCAATAGGGTTTACTCCTAGGTATCTACACGATGCCCACGTAGAGGCAACATTCAAACAGAAGAGGTGAGAAATCACAATCAATTATAAAAGGCATAACATGAAAGATAGATTACACTCAACATAATCATTCACAATAACATATTGTAATTCTCACACCGAAATCATCATCAACATCGTACACAACAACTTCTCAATTATCATCAACATCATACAAACTAACTTCTCAATTATTATCAACATCATGCACAAAAAATACAAATGCAACACTTATGTAATGGACTCAACATCGACTCGACATGTATGTGGTATCAAATATGAACACTCAGGTTCATTTCACTCCATGATCCCCGCCATAGGATCGATTCCCTCTTGGAATCGGAGCACACCAAAATCGCTACCATCACCATAGGTAACGCTTCACTAATCCCGCATAATAGGAATTAGCTAATCGCACCCGATCCATCATCATCGAATCGAGGCTCACCAATTAAATAGAACTAAAGTTCCGACAACATGGATGCATGACTCCCAACATGCAACAATAACAATATCATCAACACATACACATCGGTCCACTTTTGATCGTGTATGCCAACATCAACACCACATCATCAACATAATTTCATCATGTTCATATTGTCATCATAAAACACCAACACAACAACATCAACATAATCATCTTAATAACATCACTATAGCAACACCGACATAACAACATTATTGTCACACAACAATTATTCATATTTAATCAATCATTTATCATTGGCATATATTCATCATTAATCAATCACTACATCATACCGATTAAAATCATGATAAATCAGAAATTGGCATCAAAACAACATCATACGGAAGCTAATTGTACCCAACACCCAACAGAACACAGAAAATCGACAATTGCAACTTTCACATAAACAAATGCCATATAACAACTAAGGCATCTATAACAATAAGACATTACCAATTAATTCAATGTTAAATACATCATATTCAGCCTCATAAGCTATCACCATGAGATAGTACTATGTGTTATCTTTCTAACACTTCGAACCGCACGTTAAACGGAGCTACGGAGCTCAAGTTACGTCAGTTTCAATTTCCTAAATTTTTCACGTAACAGTGGTAATCGATTACTCTAAACCGATAACGAATTACGGGCTTCAAAAACTGCCCAAAAACCTATTTTTCAAGTGGTAATAGATTACACTTAGACCGGTAACCGATTACAAGTTCGAAGAACAGCCTAAAAGCTTATTTTTCTCCGTTGGAGGCCTTCCGGACCTCTGATTTCGATTCCGTAAAAAGTATCGATCTCAGAATTCGAAACCCAACACTTACCCAATGATTAAAACATCAAATTTATGATTTATCACATATTAACATCAATTAAATCATATGATTCATAACTGTATCAATTCCATAAACCTTTGAAACTCTCAACAATGGTGAAATTATCTCAACTTTTAAAACAAAAAATACAACCACACATAGTGCATAAAAATCATCAATAATCACAACATATAACATCAAGATACCATAAAAATTCAGAATTTAGTAAAATTCCAAACGCCCTATTGGAGTTTAAGGACTCTTCTACCCCGCCCTTCATGCTTATACCCTTATTATTGAAATAATTTTCCACCCTTACCTGAATTCCTAGCAAGTGATGCAATTCTCTATTGAATTCTTCTTCTTCTACCCCTAGTCAACCTTGCATTTTTCTATTTTGCTCTTCAATTCTAGGTACTGTCAAATGGTTTCTCTAAATACCTAATCTTCCTAACTTTTAGAATCTATAGTAACCTCCTTACATTTGCATAATTATTATTATTATTATCTAAATTAATTTTATCTCCTCTCATCTTACCATAAACTTTCCTCAATTCACACAATTGGCCCAATTCTTATTTTATTTTTATCAATTTCTCTATTTATTTCTAATAATAATAATTAAAATGTTAACTATTATAATATATATTCACCTAATTAAACAAATAATCTTATTATTTAATCATTAAAAGAACTCTAAATAATTCCACTAATTTATACACCACTTAACTATTTTAATTGACTCAATCCATCGATACATCAAAACACACCTTACACACATAATTCACAAATAATTCAATAAAAATGAATAACTGAAAAATGGGGTGTTACATGAAGCAACATGCTTCGACACTTCGATACTAACACAACTCAACACACTAGGTGGTTCGACACTTACTTACTTTGTCGAACAACCTACTTCGACACAAGGAATTACAATTCAACAAAAAAATTCTATAAAAAATAATGTGATTTAAAGTAAATCAAATATTATTATAAGAGTTTAATTTATATGCGATAATGACATAATTTTGTTTAGGTATCAAATTAAATTAGATAAAATAGTTGTTTATAGAGATATTTTAGGAATTTCCAATAAAAATGAGATATTTTATTTAAAGAAAAAGGCATGAAGGGGTGCTTTGATTTATTTATTATAACAATTACAGCTATTATTAATTTTGACTAATGTTCATGCAAGTCCATTTGGGTCTTAGTTTGATAAAAATAGTAATTTATTAATAAGGGAGTTGTTTATGGCTTATGGTTGATGGGTGATAGTTTATAATTTATATAGTTTATATTTGATGATCGATGACTAATAATTGATAAATTAATTGAATTATTTGGAAAATTAACTTCTAAATATAAAATGACATAAAGGATATTTAATAGATAATTATTTTATTTTAAATTAAAATAAATTATAAAGGATAAAAGTGAATTTTTATTAAAATAATAAGGATAAAATGGAAGAAAAAATGACGAGCTATAAGTTAAAACGCTATTTAAATAAACTATAAATTAAAAAAAAACTATAAATTCGTAATAAAAAAACTGTTATTAAATAGATCTAAATTGTCATATAAACTTGTAAACTATAAACTTTAAATTTAAAAATGTGTCTTATCAAACAGAGTTTATACACGGAAAAACTACAAAACCACACCTTATTTGATTCATTGGTGGGAGGGGACCGAATGTGTATCCTAACAACACTAATCATACACTCGTTTATCATAATTATTACATTTGAAATTTAAAATTAAAAGAATTCATATTTAATTGCAACTTTGATCCCCCTATTTTTTTTATTTTTTTATTCACCTATTTTAAAAATCATATTTTTAGTCATTTTTTAAGTTTTTGTGTTGGATTTTAATCCTAAAAAGGGATCAAAATCCAACCCAAAACTTAAAAAAGAGACAAAACCCTTAATTTTTAAAATAGGGGACAAAAACTAAAAAACAAAACAAAATAGAGAGATCAAAATTACAATTAAACCAAAAATTAAATTACTATACTTATTATATTCAATTCACTCATTAAAACTATACTTACAAAACATTAACAACAATACCACCAACACAAAGATACAAAATCCAAGCAAAATGTTCCAATTTGTTTGCGACTCATCCATCACTTATTGTTTGGTCATTCTTCACCACCATAATTACAATATCCTATATAGGTCAGATTTAACTCATTTTATCTTAAAACCCAGAAACACTAACTCATAAACACACCACTGACTTTTGTTTTTTCATTGTGTTTATTAAAAGGTATAAGTCATTTTTTTAGAAAAGGTGTATTTAGCATATGTGTGTTAGTCGAATACAACTGATGTGTCGAATATTTATAAGCAAGTATTCGATAGAGTCGAATACTGCAGTTTGTGAATTGTATGGCTTAGTTGCCAATATATATAAAGGTAGAATTGTAAATTGAAGTAAGTAACTTTCAGTATAAATAAATTCACTTATCTTCTCTTGTTCTTCTTCTTCATTCTTCTTGAAAACCTAATTGTTTCAACAAATTGGTATCAACGAGTCTGGTTGCGATTCAAAGAGAATCGTTAATGACAACTAATAATACAACATCAACGCAGCTTCCAGCGAATATACCGGTTTTTTCAAAGTCGATAACTACGTGAGGTGAGTTGCACGGATGAAAGTCATTTTTAAATTTCAAGATGTGGCTAAAATCATAAATGATGGAGTACTTGCATTAGAAGCGAATGCAAACGATGTTCAGAAGGCTGCGCACAAGGAACAAAGGAAGAAAGATGGAAAAGCTTTTTTCTTGATTCACTAATGTGGGGATCCAAATGAGTTCGAGAAGATCATTGAAGAAGAAACGTCCAAATGAGTGTGGGACAAGTTAAAGAACTTGTATGGGGGAGATGAAAAATTGAAGAGGGTGAAGTTACAGATGCTGAGAAAGCAATTTGAGACAACACAGAGGAAAGAAGATGAATCGGTTGTTGATTTCTTCTCAAGATTAGTGTTACTCATGAACCAAATGAAGGTGTGTGGTGAATATGCCAATGATCTCCAGAAGATTGAGAAAGTGTTGAGATGTCTAACTGCAAATTTTGATTACATTATAATGTATATTGAAGAGTCCAAGAACCTAGATAAGATGAAGTTATAAGAACTTCAAGCTTTATTAGAGGCTCATGAGATAATGTTGATGCAGAGGAACTTGAAAATAGAGAAGGTGACTGAACATGCATTGTAAAAAAGATTCATCATGAAGTCTGGAAAAGAATAGGCGAAGCTAATAAAAATTCTTGCAAATGATGAGAAGTCAATCAAGAATTAGAATAATCACTTTGATTTAAACTTGAAAGGCATGGAGAACAAGTATTCGGGGAAGAAAGTTGATATGAAGGAGGTGTAGTGTTACAATTGTCAAGGATTTGGTCATTATGCTCAGGATTATCGAAAAAAGAAGGAATCAAAAGCAAAAGATAATGATGAAGTGAAATATACATATGCTAGAGGAGGTGACTCTAATGATATGATACTCATGGAAAATACTCAGTCGAATGATGAACAAACCAATATGTGGTACCTTGATTCAGGATGTAGTAACCACATGAATGGTAATAAGAATTAGTTCACTAAGTTAGACGAGAAAAAATGGTAAGAGTGCTAGTATTACTAGCGTATTATATGTACCTTCAATGGCAAGTAATTTGATAAGCATAGTGTCACATCTAAAAAAATACGATCCTTCGCGAAGTCGCCGAAAAAATGATTCGAACAGAGTCGTCATCAAACTTTATTTATTCCAATGAAGGAAAGGGAAATATCGATAGAACCTTTAAAAAGAAAATGATCTTCACAACCAAATTCGGGTTTGGGAGTCGATTACGCAGGGGGTGGGGTGGATAGTAACACTTCTCACATCTGTTGTACTAAACGAAAACCATTTAGTTAAATTTTTTATTGAATGTTATATATCATTAATTTTTTTCTTCAAGTTATTGAAAGTGTAAAAGAAAATAAAAGGGGTCACAAAAATGTTTTTATTAGGGTGCTTGACGAGATTGCGGGTCTTGCTCCTATGTATCCTCAGGTACAATGAGAAATTCAAAGCTTCGTAGTTTGAGGGAATGATATAATTCGCTGGTTTGTTTTAATGAACAAGTGCTTAGATGCGTTCTAAGGGTTAAATGTTGGCTTGCATGCTCGCGGTGAAGACTTAAGTGTTAGTTTGTATACGCATTAGAAAGGATTAAGCAATGTTCTTTTGAAAAAAAAGATTTTGGTTGGTTAAAGGTGTGTTAGATTGAACATGTATTTAGATCACATTCTAACGATTAAACGTTGGCTTGCATGCTCGCGGTGGAGACTTGAGCGCTCGTTTGTATACGCATTAGAAATGATTAGACAAATGTTCTCTTGTGAAAGGTTTTTGATCGCATAGGGCGAGAAAATAAGTTTGATGTGTTGTATATTTTTTAAGTGAATGAAGAATATTTTGTGAGAACGAGACGTGAGCCTCGGGACCAAGTATTCAGGGTATTACTAGAATGCTAGACTCCAACGATACCTTTTTAATTCAATGTATTTATGAAATTGTTTGACGGGCAATGAGCATCCAAAAGATTTTTCAAAGGTTCCATTAGAATACTAGACTCCAATGGTCCCTCTTTTTGTCCAAGTTCTTAAGTTAAGTGTTTTAGAAACGAAAGAGTGAATAAACGACTAATTCAAGAAGTGTGCCTCAAGAGCGATCATTCAAGGATTCAAGCAATGCGAGACTCTAAGGATCTATGTCTTTCGTATTGGTTTAAGAAAATACTTTAATGTTGTGTTATATTTAATCGGGAAAAAGATTTGAATTACATCAAATTGATTTAATCGAGTTTGAAGATGTCACTTAGTGTTGGACCAAGGTTTTTGTTTATTGAAAATGTTTATTTGATTATCACTTATTAATTAGAAATTTAATTAATTAACTAAGATTTAATTGAGTTAATTAATTAAGGTAATTAAAAATATTTATCAAGATTAATTAAAAAAAATTAATTCCATTAAACATAATCGAATTAATTAAATTTAATTAACGAAACTAATTAATTAATAAAAATTAATCAATTAATTGTATTAACTAAAATAAAGTGGTTTTAATTAAAAGATGATTTATTGAATTTTGAAATGAAATGAAAATAGAAATCGGTTCGAAGCAAAATAGAAATATGCTCGAAGTCGGTTTCTGCATATTGACAACATGAGTGAAATATCATACACAAGAATCATAACGCGGCAAAAATATCATATCAATGTATCGAAATTTGAGTTGCATAATGGCATAAAATTGTCAAATCCGCGGATTAAAAATTCAATTTATCATAACGCAGTGAAATTATAAAACAACAACAACTCAACATTATTTACATTGTTTTCAAATTATTTACCATGATCCATAACTAACAACAAAATTTAGCATAATTGAAACTAATTTATAATAATAATCATTTAGAGTTGGTATATTATATCGTCCATTTTAACAAATTAGACTATGTGGGCACATGACTTGTATAATCAAACAAACATAAAAAAGATAGAAACGACATATCTCCTCTTCATTGGTTTAGGTCCAGCATAAATTTGTATCCAAAGGGAGAAAAAAATTGGTTCATTTCCATTCAAGACCTTATCCAACACAAAGTATCAGTATATTTCCACAATTCCATGACATCAACAAACTCACTCACGTCGCCACCCTAAACTCAGTATCAACAAAGCACATAAGCTACTCTAATTGTAAATAAATTCAATTCAAAGAGTCAACCATAAATACACATGAACGGATCTCTTTCTCTTTAAGTTATGCTCACATTTAAACATCTCGACATATTAACACTGAATCAAAAATAAAACAAATGTGCAAATCAAAATAATCAAAAAGCACACCAAAACAAACATCACACTAGTTTCAACCAACATAAATACCAAAACAATATAACCAAATCGAAAGATAAATACGCATTCGAAATGGATTCATAACCGAAAGCAAAAACCAAAGAAAATGAAACACGCTTTTTGCTCAGCCTGCACTGAGTTGGTTGTTGTTCTGGCTTGGTGATGAGATGAATTGTTGTTATTGATAAAGCTATGAATCCGACTAATTTTTTTTTTTTTTTTTTGATAATCACTTGTATTAATACGCACAAGGGGTGCAACCCAATACAAAGGGAAAAAAGTTACAATCCAATGAAATTAGAAGGATTAGCAAACCAAAATTCTCTAGTAATATCTATATTCCCCTTAGACAAAATAGAAATCCAATCCCACCCAATTGATTTAATAAGCAATAAAATCTCAACCACATTCCAATTAGAATGTTCAAAGACCAAATTATTTCTAGCATTCCAAATGCTCCAACAAACCAAAGACCAAATAAAAGTGAAAAAAGATGACTTCACTCTACCATCCAAAGAATTTGATAGAAATAAAAGCACATCTTCTCCGGTAACAATAGTATCAATATCCGAACTTCCCAATAGAACATCAAAATCCATGCCAAACCACGAGAACACTTCCTTCCAGATAGATTTAACTTTACCACACTTAAGAAAAAGGTGACCAACAAATTCCTCTTCTAAATCACATAAGGGACAAAAAGAAGCTTCCACCCCTAAAATCACACCTCTATGCCAAAGTTCTTTTCTCGTCGGTAAGGCTCCCAAGATCCATCTCCACCCAAACAACTTGACTTTCCACGGAATAGTAGCTTTCCGTAATCTTTTAAGTTCACAAAATCTAAAATCACTACCATTAGGAATAGCCATATTCAAAGTATACAATCGTTTAAATGCATTCCTAACCGAGAAACCCCCCACATCTCTCCACCAAATTAATTTATCAACCCCATTCATACACGGTTTCACATCCTTAAGGATCTCTATTAACTCCTTCCAATCCTTCAATAATTCACCTACTAATAAGGTAGGATCAACACCCACCTTCCAACTCCAACCCACATTCTCCCATAAACCACAATTAATCACAAGAGCATTAGGAAAAGTGCAAACCTCAAATAAACGAGGAAAAAGAAGCTTAAGAGAACTATTTCCCAACCAACAATGCTTCCAAAAAAGAATAGAATTGCCTCTTCCCAATTTACAAGAAATTGAATCACCAAACCAATCATGACCGCCAAAAGGAGTTCCACAAACCAACCGGATATCTCTCCACCAAAGGGAGTAATTAGAGAGGGTCGGCTTCGACACCACATCACCAAGAGATTGCAATCCACTACCATATCTAAATTGAAGTAATTTAAACCAAATCGCATGCTTATCATTAAGAAAACGCCAACCCCATTTACTCATCAAAGCCAAATTAAACCACTCCACATTCTTAACACCTAAACCTCCTTCCTCCGTTCTAAGACAAATTTTATCCCAACTAACCCAACACATTTTTCTACTTCCACCACCATCCCCCCATAAGAAATTCCTTTGGATTTTGATAATATCCTCCAAAACACACTTAGGAGCCTTAAAGAAAGAAAGTAAAAAGATAGGCACATTGTTTAACACCGAATTGAGTAAAGTAACCTTACCTCCAAGAGAAAGATGTTTCCCTCGCCAACCACTCAGGCTCTTCTTCAACTTTGTAATCATCATAGACCAAAAAAGTCTACGTCTATGATTACCTCCAATTGGAATACCGAGAAAAGTAAAAGGTATCTTTTCCAAATTACAAGCCAGAAAAGAAGACGCCGATTCCAAAATAAAATCCTCCACATGCACACCATACAACTTGCTTTTCTTCAAATTAATACACAACCCCGACACCAATTCAAAACCCCTCAATAAAGTTTTAATACACCATAAGTTTTCCTTTGATCCATCACACACTAAAACCGTATCATCTGCAAATTGGAGCATCTCAAAATGAATATCCTCCGAAACCGCAAAACCTTTGAACAATCCCAACAAAACCGCTTTCCTCATCATACCCGCAAGACCTTCTCCCACCAAAAGAAAAAGAAAAGGAGAAAGAGGGTCTCCTTGACGCAACCCTCTAGATGTTTTAAATTCCAAAGTTGGGCTCCCATTAACTAAAATTGATACCGAACTAGAAAAAACCGTACCTTCCATCCACTTCATCCATAACTCACCAAAACCCATTTTTCTAAGCATAAATTTAAGAAAACCCCATGAAACACAATCATAGGCTTTCTCAAAATCAACCTTCAACACCATACATTTTCTACGCTTCCTTTTCGCAAAGTCTAATATCTCATTAAGCACCACCACCCCATCAAATAATTGTCTCCCTTCAATGAAAGCCGTTTGAAAAGGCGACACAAGTTTACCAATCACCAATCTCAACCTCGCCGCAAGAATTTTTGATATTAACCGATATAAGCAACCCACTAAACAAATAGGACGATACTCATCAATGCTTATCGGACAATCAACTTTAGGAATAAGAGCAAGAAATGATGTCGTCGCGGATCGGGGAAGAACACCACGCACATAGAACTCTTGAATGAAATTCACCACGTCATCCTTCACAAAATTCCAACACTTTTTCAAAAAACCAAGCGGAAAACCGTCCGGACCCGGACTCTTATCACAATCACTTAACCACACAATCTCTTTAATTTCATTCACTTGGAATGGAGCTTCCAACAAATCTCTATCTTCCATACTAAGAACATTAAAATTAAGCCCATCCAAGGTCGGCCTATTCTCCATCGGTTCCGTAAAGCGGCTTTTAAAATGATTAAATATCTCACTTTTAATATCCTCCACACCTTCCAACCGACCTCTTGAAGTAATCAAAGAAGCAATATTATTCCTCCTAAATCTCCCTTTCATAACGGAGTGAAAGAATTTGGAATTAGTATCCCCAAGCCGAATCCAATTACACCTAGCTTTTTGACGCAAAAAGTTATCTCGTAAGAGCACAGTATCCCACACCTCTTTTGAAGCCACCTCTCTATTTCTCCTCAACGAATCAACCAAACCATCCTCCGCTAAATCCGCTACCACCAAATCTAACGAATTAAGCTCACCCACCGCTTTATCCACATTCAAATCAAGCATCCCGAAGACTTCTTTATTCCAACTCTTCAATTTTGATTTCACCGCCAACAATTTTTCTTTCAAAATATAGCTCGCCTTCCCTCCCCTAAAAGTATTCTTCCAAACATCCCTCACCAAAGGAATGAAATCATCATGCTCACACCACCCTTTAAAAAACTTAAAAGGTTTCGGACCCCAATCCACAATCTTGCAATTTAACCAAATAGGACAATGGTCTGAAATAGACCTATCCCCCACCACAATCCCTCCCACACCCCACAAGTAAAATAATTTCTCAGAAATGAGAAATCTATCCAACCTACTACAAGCACTCCCATCCAAATTGTACCAGGTAAACCTCTTATTAATCAAAGGAACATCCACAAGATCCATCGAACTAATAAAATCCTCAAAGTCCTCCGCCTCTTTTAGATTAAAATTATTCGATATACCCTTCCTCTCCTCTTTAACCCGAACAGTATTAAAATCACCACCAACACACCACAACCCATCTGGAAATTTTGCTTTAAACTCTACAAGCCTCCCCCAAAAAGCCTTCTTCTTCTCAATAAAACAAGAAGAATACACATTCACCAAGAAAAGATTGAGACCGGACCACAACACATGGATTCCAAGAAATCCTTCCCCAACAAAACTAGAAACTAGAATAAAAGACTTTTTCTTCCACAATGTTAAAATACCTCCAGATCTACCCACTGCCCATTTAGAACTCCAATCCGCAATAGAATCATTCCAAAAAGAGTCCACAGGAAAATTATCAATAGCATGAATCTTGGTTTCTTGAATAAAACACACATCTGCCTTTGAATCTCCAACTAATTTTCTCAAAGAATGCAATTTAGCATTGCATCCACACCCACGAATATTATACGAAGCAATAATCATTTTAATTGATTTGATTTTGCATCCACCGAAGAAACCACACATTTATCAGCTAACTCCCTCATTTTAATAGCTCTAATTTGTAGGCTTTCTGACCCTCCTCCCGTCAACCCCAAACATTTTTCTCTATTCCAAATCATACGCGCCACTCCACTATTAACCTCATCCTCATCTACCTGTTTCACACTATCACTTCCCTCTACTGATTCATAAGAAGAAAGGAACTGACCATCCCCCTCAAAATTACCGCGAGCAGAAATAATTCTATTCAACTTAAGATTAGAAAAAGGGAACTCAGAAATAGTCTCTGACCTGTCACTATTGCTGCCTCTGTTTCCACTTCTCAGCCCTGAAAAATCATTATCAAACCTACTATCCTTCGAATTCCCCAACCTCTGCCCACCAACCAAAAATTTCAAACCCATAACCGTCCCAGACAGTGTCGCCTCACTGTCCAACGCATGACCGCCAGACCGTGCCAAATCCGCACCCTGAACCGCTTCCTCATAGCTCCCCGAAGCAAACCTCCCACCTGCACCCACATCAACCGAATAAGCAACAGACTCGCCCTTCTCAAAATCTTCCGTATCACCCACCGAACCGTCAGCTCCAACCAACAGCCTATTTCTTCCTTGAGACACCCGCACACAAGAGCCAGCAGTCTCCGAAGAACACGAAACAATTTGCTCAGTTTCTTTAACTATCGCATCCGAATTATCCTTCCAACAGTACCCACGACTACTACAATTCACCTTCCCCGTATCCAACGACTTCCCTCCAACCTGTGAAACCAGTTGAACAGAATTCACAGCAGAATTCATAGCAGACTCTGTTCGTGTTCCATCACTATCACTTATCTTCGCAACCGCATCCAACGAATACCCTCCATCCTGTGACACAGTCCGTAATTGCCTTCGAATTTCACCAGCAAACGCAACAGGCTCTGCTAGAATTGCAGCAGGTCTGTGTCCAAGAGGCTGTTCAAAATTTTCACGCAGAATCAAGTCGTCTTCCTCGAACACATGATGAGTCTCTAAACCCACAACACCTAATTCATCATCATCCTCCGACAACTCCTCATTCGAAGAATTAATTGCAAAGTTATCGACAGCTTCACTAAAAACCCTTCCCACCTCTTCCACCACACTAATGTCAAAAACCAAACCATTAATCTTTACTTGAAACAAATCATTAACCCACCTTCTGCTTCTAGTTCGAACCAACAATCTCGCCGAATCCATCACCTTCCGCGAAGCTGTATTGCAATCAGCCCGTACAAACGAGCCAAACAAGCCCGCAAAGACACCAAAGAAATCATCCGTCCAAACATGACACGGAATACCTATACAGCGAACCCACATCAATCGTTCTTCATCCACATGCCCAGGTTTCCATCTAGCAATTGATGTAAACCATTTGCTCCACCAATTATGCCCTTCGTCAACAAAAACCTCTACCGCACCCTCCTCCACATCTTCGAAGATACACAGGTTAGGCCCTAAGGGCTTGATGGAAAAATCAAAATAACCTTCAGCCTGAAAAATTTTCTGCATCGAAAAAGCCATCCCCGGTGTTCGGACCAATCCAACATACGCCTTTAGAATATTTGGGTTATCCCTGGCCAAATCAGAATTGAATTCCAGAGCTACCGCCGAATTACTAACAGAATCCTTCACAGTACCAGACTGCAACACTCCCTTAGTAGCATCAATCATCTTCACAGCATCAAGTTTCTTCACCATCTTAGTAACATCAGCCACCTCAAAACCGCCTGCCTGTCCATCCTCCTTCACCTTCCCAGAACCTCCTACCAACACCTTAGAACCCACTTCACAATTCCTCACCACCGCAGCCATTATCACTTCCTTGTTCCCACCTGTCACCACTTTGGCGAAAGAATCAGCAAATCGCGAAGAAGAACCCTTCCGCTCTTCACCTCCCCCAACACGCGACTTCTCCTCCCAACCAAACCTTCTACCTCGATTCTGATTACGATTAGAAACAGATGAATTCGAGTTCCTGGAGAACCTAGGTAAATTGACCTGCAATTTGACATTCTCAACAAAGATGTTATCCAACTTGCACGCCAGCCTTGTTGAGTCAACTACATTAAAGAACCTCACGAAACCATAACGTTTCCCTCGAACATCTTTCTTCATCGGAATAACCACTTCGTCGACCTCGCCGAACCTGGAGAAGACTTCATGAAGATCTCTAGCATTGAATGAATCAGGAATTGAAGAAAAGAAGAAAGAAGTGATTTCTCCCCTCCTCCCAAAACCCTTCTTCACAATATCCCAGCGTTTGGATTTGAATCCGCCCTTACCTCGAATGACCGGAATCCAATCTCCCTCTTTCACAATCTCCTCAGTAGCATCACCGGAATTAGAAATCCCCAAATTTTTTATTCCCAACCCTAATTTTTGAGTTTCTCTCTCCTCCCGCTCTCTCTCCATTTTTAAGTTTTTGGAAGCCATGTTATTTTTCCGACTAATGATTTTTGTACAATGCTCAAGAATCCCAATACCTCGCACCCACTCTGAACATAAATGGGGTTCATAAAAAAAATTGAAGGTCATCGTAATCGCGAGTCCTCGATTGTATTTGATCTCTGAAAGTGAAAAAGAAAGAACCACAAAGCATCATAAATATTGAATGTGAAAAAAAATTAAAATCAATCGGAATACGTTATCATCATCGTTGAGGTTTTCTTTCATAGTTTCTCTTTTGTGCTTCTTGTTGTTGTTGTTGTTCTCTCGGTGTTGATGAGTATCGATCGATTGCCAATTTTGGGAAGCATATTTGTAGTTGGAAACAAAGGTGGTCCGATGTGGTTTTACATGGTGGAGGAGAGTGACGGTCGCTGGTGTCATACTCCAAATTTTACCTCATCGAATTCATCTGTATTCATCCTTTGTGTTCATTCATTTACACCATGTCATTCATACACTTTTATTTTTCCATACAATGTGCCATTATATGTCTATAATTGGTATTTGTCTTGCATCATAGTATCATAGTGAGTGCTTGTTAGCATGAATTTTTAAATTTGTTGTCAATAAGAGGTTTATTTGATTTGCATGTGCTATTTGGTTTTGTTAAAAAGAGGTTCATTTGATTTGTATTGCTATTTGATTTTGTCAAAAAGAGGTTTATTTGATTTGCAAGTCTAAGTCTTTTTTGTTTTATTCTTATTTTATGATTAGAAATAGTAATAATGGTAATTATAATTTGTTGTGCAATTTAAAATTGAGACAAGATTTTTTTTAAAAGTGGTAATCATTTTTTTGGGGATTTAAATTAAGTTTTAGTCACATTTATAATCAGATTTTTTATTCTATTAAAATTCAAAAAAAAAAAAATTTACATTTCATTTTATTTCATCTACATCATAAAAATAAAATAATTAAAAAATAATAATAAGTCTTTAGTAACAAGTTCACTTTTTTACCGTAGCTAAAACATAAAAAAAAAATATATAAAAAAAAAATAGTCCCAAGAGGTAGGTCCCTCCAAGTTTGCAAGTGTTGGTTGTTGTCCATAATGCCTTGTTCATTTGCAAAGACTTTCGTTTTCTTCTCGGCATAGCACAACATCTTAGTGAGTAAAATTTGTGTCTTATGTACAAAGCATCAAATTAGCATGTTTATAATAAACAAGTACAAATAAGAAAAGACAAACAAGAAAGTAAATTGCAGGTTTTTGTAAACATGAACATGAGCAGAATTTATACCATTTGGATCACACAATTTGGTACTTCAAAAAAAGGGTCAATTTCAGTTGCAAACATACACCACTAAACCTTAAACTAAGAATTCAAAAAACAATATAAATACATAGATTTGATCTTTAACAAAGAAGGGGTAGCCATTGAAAAAAACAACAACAATCAAAATCCATATAAAAAAAACTAATTGACTTGAACAAACAAGAATACAACACTGATATAGAAAAACAAAGAATATACTATCTATTTCACTGAACCGAGCAAAAACATCATCCAACAATACAACTCTCATGACAATACTACCAGGCAACCAATTAATACATAAAATGAGCAAGAAGAAGGAAAGAAGCAAAAATAGAAAGAGAGACAAGTCAAAAGATTACTTAGGAAATCTTCCTTCGGTAAAGTCCGGAACGATAGATATTTCATTCCTCTTTGCATTTTTGTAGCATGTAGATTGTTGATATTTGTTTGCTTTGATTCGTCTGCTACGACTGTTTGGTTTTAGCTTTGCACATTAATTCCTCCATTTTTTTATTTCTCTTGATTTTAGCGATTCATTGGGGTTTAAATGTTTGAATGAGGTTTTTTTTTGTTTTTTTTAGGATTGGATGTCTGTTGATCGGATTCTGTGGAGATTTTGGGTTTAGAAGTTTAGGGCTTTTCATTCAAGGAAGGTTTCCGATCCGGTCTTGGGTTGGGGGTTTTGTTGATTGTAAGTTTAAATTAGGTTTTAGAAGAGGTTTCGAGGGAGATTTTGTTTTGGAATATTTGGTATTAGATGTGTGCTTATCGGATTCTGGGCCAGGAGGTGGACTTAAGGGCGGTGGCTCACTTAGAACATTGATGATGTTCTTGCTTGAGGGTCACGAGAGAGAATGTGAGGAGCAAAGGAGAAGATAGAGAATATTTTAGGAAATGAAGTTTCTCACCCTCATCATTGTTTTTCTCCTTTTTTATTCATCTCATTGATGTGTATCATGTGGTGCCTTGCACGGTTGCCTAATAGAGGTTGACTAGAGTCAACCAGGGGATTCCATTAGGAAGTCCCCATAATACACCCTACATGCGTGCTTAATCAACCGTTGGATTCCCTGGATCTTTTGGGTCAGCGTATCGAGTGGTTTTGAGAGAGTCAAAGTTTAGACTCTCTCCATGAACCCTTTTTCTTTGTGGGATGGTCTGATTATATCCCCCCCCCCCCCTTTTGTTGCATTTACTTTCCTTTGGGCCATGGGGTATTTTTTTTTCTACTTAAATTTTTAGTTTAAATTATATTTTCATTATTGTAAATACCTAATTGATGATAATACCATAAAAATACCTAATTTGTGGTGTTCTTGTTTAAGGGTCACGAGAGAGGACGTGAGGAACAAAGGAGAAGAGATATATTTTTTTGATGAAATAAAGTTTCTCTCCCTCATCATTGTTTTTGTCCTTTTTTATTTGTCTCGTTAATGTGTGTCATGTGGCGCCTTGCATGGCTTCCTAATAGAGGTTGACTAGGGTCAACCAGGGGATTCCATAAGGGAGTCCCCACAATACATCCTACACGCGTGCATAATCAAACGTTGGATTCCCTTAATCTTTTAGGTCAACGTATCAAGTGGTTTTGAGAGAGTCAAAGTTTTGACTCTCTTCATGGACCCTTTTCTCTTTATGGGTTGGGCTGATTATATCCCCCCATTTTTTTGTTGCATTTACTTTCCTTTGGGCCATGGGGCATTTTTTCTACTTAAATCTTTAGTTTAAATTATATTTTCGTTATTGTAAATACCTAATTGATGATAATACCATATAAATACCTAATTTGTGGTGTTCTTGTTTGAGGGTCATGAGAGAAAACGTGAGGAACAAAGGAGAAGAGAGAGAATTTTTTGAGGAAATGAAGTTTCTCTCCCTCATCATCGTTTTTGTCCCTTTTTATTCGTCTCATTGATGTGTGCCATGTGGCGCCTTGCATGGCTGCCTAATAGAGGTTGACTAGGGGCAACCAAGGGATTCCATAAGGGAGTCCCCATAATACACCCTACACGCGTGCATAATCAACCGTTGGATTGACTGGATCTTTTGGGTCAACGTATCGAGTGGTTTTGAGAGAGCCAAAGTTTTGACTCTCTTCATGGACCCTTTTCTCTTTGTGGGATGGGATGATTATATCCTCCCCTCCCCCTTTTATTTAGGGTTTATTGTAAATACCTAATTGATGATAATACCATATAAATACCTAATTGGTGGTGTTCTTGTTTGAGGGTCACGAGAGAGAACGTGGGGAACAAAAGGAGAAGAGAGAGAATTTTTTGAGGAAATGAAGTTTCTCTCCCCCATCATCGCTTTTGTCCCTTTTTATTCGTCTCGTTGATGTGTGCCATGTGTCGCCTTGCATGGCTGCCTAATAGAGGTTGACTAGGGTCAACCAGGGGATTCCATAAGGGAGTTACCACAATACACCCTACACGCGTGCATAATCAACCATTGGATTCACTAGATCTTTTGGGTCAGTGTATCGAGTGGTTTTGAGAGAGTCAAAGTTTTGACTCTCTCTTCATGGACCCTTTTCTCTTTGTGGGATGAGCTGATTATATCCTCCCCCCCCCCTTTTGTTTAGGGTTTATTGTAAATACCTAATTGATGATAATACCATATAAATACCTAATTGGTGATGTTCTTGTTTAAGGGTCACGAAAGAGAACGTGAGGAACAAAAGGAGAAGAGAGAGAATTTTTTGAGGAAATGAAGTTTCTCTCCCTTATCATCGTTTTTGTCCCTTTTTATTCGTCTTGTTGATGTATGTCATGTGGCGCCTTGCATGGCTTCCTAATAGAGGTTGACTAGGGTCAACCAGGGGATTCCATAAGGGAGTCGCCACAATACACCCTACACGCATCCAGAATCAATCGCTGGATTCACTGGATCTGTTGGGTCAGCGTATCGAGTAGTTTTGAGAGAGTCAAAGTTTTGACTCTCTCCATGGACCCTTTTCAACACCAAGTAATACCTCTTTTAATCCGATTACATTTTTTTTCATCTCGATTCAAGCACCTTCCCATTTAAGTGTAATATTAAAACTTTTTTCTAAACAAACCCGAAAGAAGAGGACAATTAGAATCTAGTATTCCGGTGGAAACCCTCGAATGATCGGTCCCGAGCCACGAGTTTTGGGTTCACCGTTCGTTCTTTTCTTTTGTTTCTTAAAAACATCTTAATTAACTTGGACAAGTAAAGACCGTTAGAATCTAGCATTCTAGCTCAACTCTTTGACTAATTGAGTTTTATCGAGCATTCATTGTCCATCGACAAATTTTCATAATAACCTTGAATGAAAAAGGACCATTGGAGTCTAGCATTCTGGTGGAATCCCGAATGTTTGATCCCAAGACTCATGTCTTGTTCTCATCAAACCTTCGTAATTCACCTATAAAACACATCCTACCAATCAAACTTTTTTTTCTCGCCGTCGTGCGATTGGTCTTAAAAACCTTTACAAAATCGAAAGACATCTTGTTTTAAGATGATGCAAAGCAATTCTTCATCCACAATCACTGAGTTGACATAAGTGACGTTTTTCTGTGAATGTTAATACCTAAAAATCCATCCAGTGCGACGCAAACGTCCGCTCCTCATCTGTTTTGGGTAAAACAATGTTTTCTGTAGATTAATACAAAATAACTTTCGCTAAAATCGACCAACAAACAAAATACTTTCTACTCAGAACTACGTAAGGCTTGAATTCTCTATTGCACCTAGAGATATGTAGGAGCAGGATTGCAAAGTCTTGTCAGCCTCATTATTTAAAAAATTAGGTTTAGTTCCTTTTTTCTTCCCTCTAATAATAAAAACTTTTTTAGGTCCTTTTTCATCAATAAAGTTCAAAAACATTTCTCTTCTCTCTTTTTTTATCCCAAATAAGTAGAAGATCGCAAACTAACGTAAGTTAACATTCAAATCGAAACTAACTAAACAATTTCCGTTGAGTACAACATACATGAGGGATGCTTATATCTTCCATTTGCGTAACCGACTCCTGAACCCTGATATTGGTTGTGATGACCATATCTTATCCTTTATTTTAGGGGTTTTATCGATATTTTACCTTTCCCTCTTTGAGAGTAAATAAAGTTTGGTGGCAACTCTATTCAGTTCATCCCGCGAGCGTCGTCTTCTCATTTTTTGAGGTGCGACAGATGGAGATTCTGTTGGGGGCTGGAACATCCCTAAGTGAGTCAACCCTAGTTTAGTTAGGTTTCTGTTTGTGTGTTAGTTTTGTTGTTTATTCTTCTTTTCTATATGTTTTATTTATCCCTGCTTTATCGCATTTTACATATATATATATATATATATATATATATATATATATATATATATATATATATATATATATATATATATATGTTGATTTTTGGATTTTGATATCACGAATAAAGCTCTACACCCAGCTTTGGAAAAAGAAGAGAGAATATATAAGTTTAGAATTGGAAGTTGTATAGTGTTAGTCCCCAAGGGCCATTCCTTGTGTGCCTAGCATGAAGACTCCCCTAGAGTATACTTGTTTGTAGATCTCGTTATAAGGCATCTAGCATGTCGCATGACGTTGATTCATGAAGGGTTTATGGCTCTTGGAACCCTTCTTAGAACCAGTTTCTGCTTTGGTGGTTGTGTAATGTTGGACTCCAGGGGCCTCTCCTTGTTGCACCTAACATGAAAACCCCGCTTAGAAGAGACCTTTCATCACTCTTGTCATAAAGCGGCTAGCTTGTTGCATGATGTTGATATGATTATGGTCCATGACTCTTAGAACCTTATCCAAAAATTTAGAAATTATCATGTGAGTGGGTTTATGGGTAGCTGACTTAGAACTATATGTTAAGAGGCCTACCAAATAAGGTGTTTTTAGTTGCCTTATGATATTCCAAGACCAGATACCATGAATTCATGATCATCTGTATAACATCATGACACTCATACATATTTTGTTTTCAGGGAATCTTTGTATGCACGGTTGTTAGCATAAAAAGTTTGTAATGCGTTCAAATATAAGGAAAACATTACCCTTCAAAGACAAAATGCCTGATATTTCCAACATATTGAGACTTTTAAGTGAGATTCCCTCGTGCTTCAGGGTTACTTTGCAAGGAAAGTTTGTCCAGATTTTGGACCTTCTCTTGGTAGATGTTCAAACACAGGTCATCACCACTTTGGTCCAGTTCTATGATCCTCTGCTTCGAAGTTTCTTACTCCAAGACTTTTAGTTAACTACGACCTTGGAGGAATTTGACATACTTTTAGGATTTTCTATGAAAGGAAGGACACCATACAATAAGATTAGTGAAATACTTGCCTTATAAAAGCTAGCCCTTGTACTTCACACCCTCATCTCTAATGCATTGGCTAATTGGAAGAGAAGGGAGAATCTCTTTGGTTTTTGGATGGCTTATCTAGGAGAAGAAGCAGAAAGGTTATTTTTGGTACGTCAATGGGATACATTGGTAAACGTGTTAGCTCTTATCATATATGGGCTATTATTGTTCCCAACTTATGAAGGTTTCATAGACTCAACTTCCATTAGCGTCTTTTGAGCCATTTGGAAAGATAAACAAAGTTTGGTCCCTCCACTCGTAGCATACACTTTTCATACCTTGGATGCTCGACATGAGAAGAAGAATAGAATATTGATATGTTATCTTCCATTGTTATATAATTGGCTTATCTCATGTGTGTTCAAGCCTAATGCATATATCGGTGAAATGTCCAATGGGGATTGGGCTAAAACTCTGGTGTCTTTGTCTAGTAAGGATATCCCTTGGTACCATTACAAGCTGAATATTGGAGAAATCATTGTAAGTTGTGATAGTTTCCCAAATGTACCATTAATAGGATCTAAAAGTTGCATCAGCTACAACCCCATGTTAGCTCTAGAACAATTTGGATACCCTATATATGGGAAACCTGATGATAAAGATTTAGAAGAGATGGTTTTGAATAATATGGGAACCAATGGTTCAGTTCTACTATGTAGCGGTAAATTCATGATCATCAAGCTATGAATAAGCTAGACATCAAATAACAAGAGTCGCCACCGCGCTTTTATTGTTTCCAAGAGAAAAGGGAAAAAGTACAAACAAAACCCAAAAGTAAGAAATTTTCAAATCAAAACTAATAAAATGTCAGAGATTATAGGTAAGGGGGTTGGTTACACGGAGGGAAGGTGTTAGCACCCAAAGTGTCCTAGGTACTCCTAGGGAGCCCTTTTTTGTGTGCATATGTATTTTATAAATGATGTTTACAAACAAATAGAGTGAGGGGATGAGAAAAAAATTCATTAATTATATTTTTGTGTTTGACAATACCTTCAGACTTGTGCCTACGTACCAACATAAAAATGAGGGATCAAAACCTCGTAAGTTTGAAAGGAACAAAGGCATGAAAATGTTTGAATGGGTTAGTTCTTTTTTGCTTTTGAAAGTTTAGGTCAAGTATAGTTAGGTTCATTTACAAGTTTGATTGAGAAAAGAAGTTTGAAAATGCAAAGGCATAAGGCCAAAGTTTCTAGTTTGCAAAGTGGTCAAAATTTAGAAAATAACAAGTTCAAACAAAGAAGTTTTTAAAAGGAGGGAGAGATTTTGAAATTAAAGAAATGGGGAGGAGATGAAGAAACTAATCCTATATACAAAATTAAAAGTTAAGAGTTGAAAAGGTCTGACCGATGGGTAGCCATTCAATAGGCAAGAATGCCATATAGAAACCCTAACTTCCCTTGGATATTAGAATCAAGCAACAAACAATGCATACAATATTAACTTGAAGAGCAAGACATCAAATAAAGATAGCCACATCCAAGCTTAGCCACTCCATGATCTTCTTCAAATTAGCCCATGTAGCAGATGAATTCCACAAGTCACAGGTTCAAAATAACAGCTTCACAATGATCATGTTGTAGATGAACTCAAAGGGATCTTGAATGATGTATCAGATGAAGCTTTAAATTGCAATCACTTTGTTTCACAAAAGTTGGCATTGGCCAAGTCCTTTAGCATAGGGAGGTTGCCTAGATTCTAAGTCCAATTTTTCCAAGATCCAGTCATCAGTCCATACAAAAGTTTTTTAGGGTTTTTGTTCTTATTATGTACATTAATGGTCCAAGACCACACAAACAAACAAAATATTCACAAGCAAGATATATCACACAATATGGTCCAAATGGACAAAGGTAAAATAACATTAACATAAACAATTAGAATGGCATGAATAATGGCAAATGGATAGAACTTAAAAATTAAAGTGCATTAAAATAAAGGACTTGAAATTAAATATTAGTTGTTAATGAGTTAGAAGTTAGTATTGTTTTGCTTTTGCTTTTCATTTTAAGTCATTCTTTGGAGAACACTCAACCCACTTATCTCAAGCATGGATCCTTGAGCCAAGACATCTTCCAAAGAAAGGAAAAAAGGCCAAGTTTCCATACAATACCATGAAAGAGGGGAGACTTACAATCTCACTAACTAGAATGATATATCTTTTGTGTCAAAAATTTAGCGCTATGTTAAGCAATCGTAATTGGACTTATGTAGAAGTCACAACTATTTGAGACCGGGCAATAGAATTTTGGTGTTAATGCATGTTAGAGACATAGTATAATGGACTATGCTCATGAAATATACCACGCACAAAAAAGAATATGCAAAAGAGGTAGCCTAATCTCATCCATACTTATCTTGATTTTGCCATCAACTAGCCTTAGGACTTAGAGATATCATATGCCAAATGAGATGAATGCATAAAAAAAGGGAATGAGATGAAGCGGGAAGGGAATGTATCAAAACTCAAATTGGTCAAAGGAGGACTTTTACCAAATTAATATCATTCATTCATTTTGGGAGATGGAATGTAGATTCCATCAATCCCCTAAATCCAATGATATTAACTTGACAAAGTCAAATCAACCTTGACCAAGGCCCAACAACATGAGTCAAACTTACACAAATCATCACAATAGATCAACACAATTATTTGGCATTTAGTCAAATTAAAAATACTAAAATAAGGCATTTAAATTAAATATGGTTTGTCAAATTCCTAAAACCTCATCAAAATACCAAAGAAATGGCCATGAGATTTATCATAGGTCAAACAAGGTCAAAGGACCTTGGAGAAAAAATTTCAGAATTTTTAAAGACTTAAAAGTATTTTTAAACAATTAAAAATAATCACAAAATCAATTAAATCATGAAAAATATTAATAATGATCCAAAAAATAATTTTAATTTAGAATATGAAAGAGAAAATTATTTGAAATTATTTGGTGAAACTCTCATATTTTTTGGATCAATATTAAAATTAATATGAATTAATGAAAATCAAAGGAATAAAAATTTAAATAAAAAAATCAAAAAAACTGGACCACTTGATCTCCATCATTAATTGAGGTGGCAGATCAAGTGGATCAGCGCGCGCGTTCCATGATGCGTTGTAGTCAACGCGGCGTAGGCTTGGTATTCAGAAGCAACACATGAGATTAAAATAATTTAAGAGAGATCTGTTGATTCCTTAGGATTGGCATTAATTTTAGAAAACAAATAATGTAATCATCTCTGTTGTTTTAATATGTTGGGTTGAAGAAATTCAACATCTGGACCAACATGTCATGTACGATGTCACGACATCAGGACTGTGACATCGCACATGTGTAGAAAACTGAATTAATTAATTCAGTATATATTCTGGGATCAGCAAGGATATCTGGTGAATATCCTAACTCCCATGTGGAGGTCTTGAAGACTCAATCAGAAGATATATAGGCTCAAAATATGGAGATATATATGGAGAGATTCTAGGATTGAAGACCTTGTTTGTAGCAGAATTTTTCTGCTGAAGTTGTAACAGCAAAGAACAAGTCTGCTGCGATTTCTGAAGGCCCAAATCCAGTTGGGTGATTAGGTTATAAATAGCTGATTGTAACCTAGTTTTTGTAAGCCTCCTAGAATGAATTTTTAGGGGTGTGTGTAAGGTAAACCTCCCAATCTGTGGGAAGGTTACCATGTGTATCTCAGTGGTAAATCCTGAGAGTTTTTGTAACTCAAAGCCTGTAGGCAAGAGTGATTTTGTTCTTGAATGAAGCTGTGAAGCAAGTTCAAGGTGTGTGAACATTACATTGTATTTGTAGTGATAGGAATGGAAACTGGAGGTTTCTATCTAGGAGTTCCTAGGTATAGATTGCATTGGGTAGGGATTAAGTGAAGAGTTGTAAACGGGTGAGTTTAGCTCTGAATTAATACTGCTAATAGTGGATCTTCTTCCTGGCTTGGTAGCCCCCAGATGTAGGTCATGTTGGACTGAATTGGGTTAACAATTTCCTGTGTTTGTTTTCCTTCTGCATGTGTCTTTATTACTGTCATAACTCAACAGGTATTCCAGTCAGCTTATCAAGATGACAACAGACCTGGCATATAACCTTCTGTTTGAATGTCAATCAGAATGTTGTAACATTCATCATGGACAGTAGATACTGAATGATGAGCAGGTTAATTTCAGTTCAGTATTTATTTAAGTCTGTTCTTTCCAAGGATAACAGACCTGGCTGAAGGATCCTTGTGAAACTGTCAAACTGGATGTTTTGACAGTTGATACTGAAGTAGAGACTAGTTAGTCTTTTACAGTACTGCAAACTTAGCACAGTACAGTTCCAGGAACATAACAGAATCAGCATATGTTCTGGATGTCGAACTGAATGTTGTGACATTCATTCCCAACAGCAGGAGCTAAAGTGTAGGATGATTGGTTTGTCTGGGTCAGTATTTTTCTCAGGCTATTCTTCAGGGATTCAACAGCTTAGAGAAAAACCAGGAAACCAACTACTAACCTACAATTAATGAACCTAACAAGTAGCCTAGTTGTTAGCAATTTAATAAGTGAAAATTAGATTAACGTTTTCAACCTTTAATTCAGGAAATACAAGTAAAATACAAACACACTGGAACAATGTAACAGCTGATCAACAGTAAGACATCAGGTTGATAACTGTGGAAGAAAGCAACAGAAGTGAGTGTTAGGATTGATTTCTGTTGTATCCTTCTTCCTGATGCACAGGACCAGGTGTTCATACATTCTAGGGTGACCTAGAATGAGATGTCGTGACATCTGTGAACGTGTGCATATCAGTACAGTGATTAATAACTATCTTGCTGTATTAGTTACAATGTTAGATCAGATGTCATGACTTGGAGTAGAACATCTGAATTCTGACTACACCAGAATTTCAATTGGTATCAGAGCAGGCATCCTGTTCTGTTTCTGGATGAGATCCATGGGTGATACTTTCTGGTATCTTGCAAGGAGTTATGTTAGTACTGATGCTCGAACCTGTGGAAGGTTCTGTGATTACCCTGAATGGTCCCTTGAAGTAGGTGGATGGACTATTCATGACAGGAATGGTGTGTACCTGTCTCTGGAGGGTGGCAATTGGCCTGTGTGCAGGACAGCTGTGCTAGTATTGAATCACATTCAAACTTGGTATGGTCTTGGAGGCTGATTTGGTGAAGTGTGTGTTCATAGGTTGAGTTGTATTATGAGTTCCGCTGCATAATACCTGGCAAAACTCAAACTCTGATGTTGTTTCTCCTCATGTGGATGAAAGGCTGCTGTATTCAAGATCTCATCATAATCTACTAAAGATGTCAAAGATACTTGAGTCTCCTCAAGTCCACTCATCATGACGTTCTCACTTCAGGATGGTAAGAATCACCTAATCACTGATTCTTTTACTCACTTGAGTAGGGTGTATGACGACCTTGAAGACCTTCAAGGAAGGTTTGTTCCAAGGAGATGGAACTAATGTTCTATGCAATGTTAGAACATGTTGTTCAACAAGTATGCAGCTACTGGTTGAAGAGCCGATGTTGTTAGGTATCAAACAAAGGGATACTTCTGTTTGGAACCTACTCCTGACCTGGAAGAGGAGACATCTGTGTGTGCTAAGTTGACAAGGGTAGGGTCAACTGTGTGTGTGCTCAAGAAGGTCACCTTTAGAAGTCTGATCTCTAGAAGTTGAGCTGGTTGAGATGTGACATTGTGCAATCTTCTGTTGTTTGGCATATTCCCGTTGATTGATCAAGGTTGGATAGTTGTTCCCTGAAGTACTATGTTGTGTTGGAAGACAAGTCCCCTGGATGTTAGTAGTCAATAATGGGATAACCTGATTGCTATACCGTTGAAGAGGATTGGAACCATGAATCTTGTTATTCAAACACCACGTTTCAGAAGTGGCAGTTCTTTCGAGGAGTGAGAATATGAAGATTCATAGGTTAGTTGAGGTAGTATGCTCTAGCAATGCATATTTACCATTGACTGGTGTTGTTTTGTATCACTAGTACTTATGGTCAGCTGGAGTCTGATTGGTGTGATTGGAGTATGTATAGGTATAACTCATAGAGTTAGTTACCACTGGTGGGGATGGTGTATGTTAGGTTGAGACTTTTATATACAATGCATGGTTATTGGTGTGGAGTTTCCATGATTGTTAAGTTGATGGGGAGTTTTGGTTAACCTCCTCAAGTCTGGTCAGCCTAGGGTCTGGTTGACTATTGACCTGGGTCACATGGGTTCTGGTGGTTGTGTGACACATTTGCAAGGAAGAATTCATCTCTCTCATTCCTAAGGGTGAATTTAATCTGGGAAGACTTTCAAAATTGTCTAGGTGCTTGCAAGCAGAAGATGTGGACACAAGAAGAGTACTTTCAAAGTAGTCTTATGGTGGAAGTATCTGAAAGGATAATTGGGAAAGGATTTAAGATCAATGTCTACTTGTGCCTAGTACAAGTGTTTAATTGATTATCCTTGGAGCTCAAGATAACTGATGTTCTTAAAGATGTTGGAACATCACTTCTTCAAGACCCTGTGCAGAATCACAGGAAGGAGAGTACATTGGCTTATGATCTATCTCTTTGGTGGCAGCAAAAGCATATGATCTCTGAAAAGGTTTCCTGGCAAGAAACATGTTCAGCCTTGGTATGTACAAGAAGAAGAAGACATCATAGTCTTGATGGTGGTTACTTGGATCAGTTTATTTCTGATCTAGGTAAGGAAGTGCATTAGCTTATGCACACTGTGGAGTCAAGAACAAGTGGCAGCATTCTTGAAATCATGGAAACAGCCTTGCCTTAGGACGTGGAATCCTTGGTATAGCTGAAGGGTTAGTCTCTAACTGGTCCTTCTGAAGACTCATGCACCAGAGTGTCTAATGTCTTTGGAGAAGAAGCAGGGATTCAGCAAGGTGTGAGCTTGGATGACTTAACTGCAAACCTGCAGGATGGAGGTTGTTTACTCAAACTTGGTTCCACAATCAAGTCTATGAGAACATTGAACTCCTGTTCTGTGAAGGGAGGAAGTTCTTTCAAGTGGCAGAAGAAGGAGCTGAATTCAACAGCTAGATGTCAAAACACACTGGTGTGACATTTGGTTCAACATCAGATTCTTAGTTGGTGAAGTGGCACATCAACTTGAGATAGAAGGGACTACAGAGTTGTAGATTGGATACTTCAAAAAGCTTGAAGTTCAAGTCTCACTTGGAAGGTCAGAATATCTTTGGGAGAAGTCTGATAAACTTGGGGAGGTCAAAAAGCAGCATTTGACCTTTTCATATGAGGATTAATGAAGGAGGTAATCAACCAGTGGCAATTGGTTCACCTCATAAGTGAGTTCGAAGAATCAAGATAATCAACATATGGCAGCTGATTATTCTTGAGGAAAGTCTGAGACAAATTACTCTTGAGTAGAAAAGTAGTAAGTTGAAGACTAAAGGAGGTGCCTTCTATTCATCCCTTGGAGCTTGTGGTAGGAGTTCTGAGCTATCTATGGAAGATTATCTCTTGTAATGGGATGAAAATGTATGTGTCCCAATGAATGTCTGGGTTCTTCTTGATCAACCCGAAGACTCAGTGGTATCTGAAGACTATCAGATGGTGTGCCTTGTCCTAGTGTGAAGGATGTCCCAACTGATGTTAGAACATCCAGTGAAGTGGTCTTCTGTTCTGGTTAGAAGAGAGATTGACACAGAGTGTGAATGTGTTCAGCTAAGAGGGTTGAACAGAGGGTGTGCTCTTGAAGACATGAAGATGCGTCTTGTGTTTTCCATTCATCAAGTGGTCTGGATTCTCTATGAATCAGGAAGTATGTGAAGGTCCAACTTTGGGATGTTGGATATGCCCATGGGTGATCTCCAATCTTCAAGAGGAGAGTGGGGTGTCCATGACAGGGGGAGTTCTGGCCTTGAAGCTGCAAGTAATCATCAAGCTTGTGGTCTATGTGTACTCAGATAACCAGGTATGGCACCTTGTCAGCTATCAGGATGCTGTGTCAAGGCTGAGTGAGCTGAAGAATGTTTGACCGAATGTCATGACATTGCCCTGGACAATGCTGCTAATTCCTTCTAAAACTTAAAGTCAGTAGGAATTATGAAGGTGATGTGTCAAATTCTGGTAAATCAGAATAAGCCAGATGGCTACAGCTGTATGGTACAGGGGGAGTAACCATCTGCTGAAGTGTGGGAATTTGACTGTATCAGTGCCAGATGTCAAGTCTCTACTGGAGGTATGACAGGAACCTTGGAAAATGTTGAATACTAGCAGAATGCAAGAAAATGCCGCGTGAAATGTTAAGACATCGCATGCAACGTGTCTGACTGCATATATGGAATAGTCTCCATGCACTGGAACGACTGTTTTGGAAAAGAAACAGTCAAGAGCTATAAAAGGTATTCAAAGATAATCTGAGATTTTGTTGGTGATTCTCTGACTGTTTCTCAGCAAAAATAAATGCATCTTGACCAAGCATTTATTTCTACCGGAAATTCCTAGGCACGGGCTGGACTATTTAAAGAATGCACCAGCCCTCTTCCTCTCACAAGAAAAACACTCCATTCTCATAATCATGGGGTATGTTAAGGTTTGGGCAAGCTGCGCCTGGATCTGGTTTTGTGAAGGGTACCTTTACAAATGTTTAGCTAAAAAGGGGGAGAGAAATATAGTCCTGGGGTTGAGAATGTACCAGAATCAAGCCAACAGCAAACAGAAGTTGGCATCAGGCACAAAATCCACCAACTGGGGTTACCACTTGTGTCTTGTGATCTGAGTTAAGAAGACAGTTGTGCCTTGTGATCTGAGTTACATTGCCTATGTACTCAGCATTACATATTCTTCTGGAAGCTCTCCGGTTGAGGGGAAGGGTTCTGGTACAACTAAGTCATGTCCCTCTTCTTCCCCATGTACACCAACTTTGGTGTTTGTGGTGGTGGAGCCAATGACGGAGATGAAGAGCATTCCCAAATTGGGATGTTTTGTCCAGTGTAATGTTTATTTGTTTTAGCTAAAATTTGCCAAAGGGGGAGATTGTTGATTCCTTAGTGTCATACCCCAAAATTTGCCCATTAATATTTCAAGACATTTTTCAGGGCACTCCGACTCATTTTTATGACACTGATCTTAAAGGAACAAAGGCCCAGCTCACGAGTGGCCCAATCCAGAAAATGGCCCAAACTGGCCTGCTCGCTAGGCGAGCAAATCCTTCGCCTAGCGAACGTTCGCTGCACGCTCGCCTAGCGAACGTTCGCTACACGCTCGCCTAGCGAAGCTGGCAGACATCAGAATTTTCGGGCTTCATTCTGAGCCCATTAGGTCACCACGATCACTATAAATACTGGCACTTCAGCCACGAAAAAGACAGACAAGGACAGACGGAAACCCTGGCACAGAAACCCTGGAGGCTACCTTAGAGAGTTCCGAATAAAGAAACCCTGAAGGCCGCTCCTCCGCCCCTCCGCTCCGAAGCTACCGCCGCCCAACTCCATCTGATACCAAAAGTGATCAGTCTCTCCAACATAGCAGCTTAGTTGCAAACAGGTTTGCGCATCACTATTGTTTTATGTTTTTAATCGGTAATCTCTATATACATAAGGCATCATGATTGAAGTTTCGAATATGTAATTTGATTTCACATGCGAATTTAAATATGCTTGAATATCATGAATGTTTGTCCATGCTATTCCTGTAATCAAATGCCATAAAAGTTCAGGTTTTCGGAGGTCATGCTGCTGTCAAACTCCAAACCCGTGGCCGCTCGCTAGCACATCGCTAAGCGAGCCTGTAGCGAGCATTCGCTGAGCCTTCGCTAGGCGAAGCAGAGGCGAACGGGACAGTGGCTGCTTTGTTTCTTTTCTATTCTGCCTTATGTCTATCTAACCAAGACTTATTATAATTCTGCATCATTTGGCCTGAGATTATGACTGTTGTGTTGTAGTGCAATTTTCAATTATACTTTACTTTGATGCTCTAACCCGTGTGCTGAACCGTGTAAAGGTTTACATATTCCCGAGGAAATGGCCGGCTAGGTATTCCACTTTATGTGTGGGATACCCTTGTGGAGTTTCACCCTAAATTACCTAATTAATTTTAATGTATTAATTTTAATGTATTAATTTTAATGTGGAGATTCATCCTAATTACCTAATCGATTGTAAAATACGGCCTCTAAATATGTGATCTTGGACCTCTCTTTTGCCTTACGATATTACGGTACCACGGTCATGTCCCGCGAATGTGGGGATACACTTAGCAATGGCCCTTCGATTAAATCATCATAAAATAAATCATAGTCCCTCGGATGTTGCCTTCGAATATATGATTTCGTCCCTCGATGACCCTTCGGTGTAGCCTACGGTTAAATGATGATCGTCCCTTCGAATGCTAAGGTATCCTTACAACTGTTGCCTTCAATGACCTATCGATGACCCTACGATGACCCTTAAACATCCAAAGGGTAAAATTACTTACTTCTCAATAGTAAGGACAGTTTTACCCTCATAAGGATAGGAAACGTTCATAACGACCTTAGGAAGGTATAACTCTCAATTGCTGGATCATAACCTAAAACATTCCCCACCCCTCACACTTTGCAAATCCTAGAAAATCACCACTTGGTATACATTCATACTAGAATCATTACCAAGTTACATTTTTCTAAACCGTTTTCAAAATCAAACGAGATAAATACTTTGTATACATTCATACGAGAATCATTACAAAGTTAAACTCTCTTTTCGAAACATTTTTTTAACAATTCACGAACACTCTTCAGACAAAAATATAAGTGATCCAGCAATTAAGAGCCCATGGATAACCATGGATACAAAGGGTGCTAACACTTTCCCTTTGTATAATGTACCTCCCGAACCCAAAATCTATTGAGGTCTTTCCTGTTCTTTTCCACCTTTCCTTATTGGATAAAAGAAAAGTCGGTGGCGACTCTTGCTATCCGCGACATTGCGATAAAAAGCAAAACACCCCAAGTCAGTTCACCGTATGACAGAACTGGCGACTCTGCTGGGGACTTACAAAGAGAGGTCACCTTAAAAATCATTTATGTTTTAAACTGTTCCTTCTTTTGAGGGTATTTTATGCTTGAGTGAAAGATCCTACACCCGGATCTAGTGTACCTTAGGTAAGTAGCAATAGATCATCGCGACTATCCGGCGTATACTGGAATGGTTAAAATGATGGCTACGGTTAATGTGACACTTTGGATGTCCTGATGTTCCTCATGTTTACTTGAGAAAAAATTTGGCATTCGCGTGGTGTCATCAAAGCATTAACCAGACCTTTAGAACCCTAATTGACTCATCCTAGCCATTAGAAAGTAGTGAGATAACTGACTTCGGTTCCGACTGGGGTTGGTTGAGACTCGATACTACACTCTTTGAGATTGGACTTTAGGGAAGCTTTGGTCAACCACTTGGCGTTGCACTGAAGTGGACTTAAAGAAAGGTCGATGATTTGAGATCCTTCTAGAACCCGGTTACTATTCTAGGACAGGTTGAACCAACCAAACTTCAGTGGGGAGGGTACTTACCTATGGAACTCATGCAAGCCTTAAAACTCAGGAATGATGGTTGTGTGACTTGCTTGTGCTTGTTATTTACTTAACATCATAACATCATAACATCATGGCATTGTACTAGCCATTTCAAGGACTTTAAACATTGAAAACATTTCATACATTGCATAGCATAACATAACATCGCATAACAGGTATTCTAAGGGATCAGTGTTCTCACGGTTTTCCTCCAAACAGAAAAATGGACCTCGAACAAATTGTCAAAGATCTCCAGGCTCAGAATGCTCAACTCCAGAAGATGATCTTGAACTTATCCAAGGGGCAGGAGGAACTGAAGGCTCTCTTGCTCGAAAAGAAGAAAGATAAGAAACCTGTGAGTTACATTAACCCGGGAAGAAGGCCGTTTACGAAGATCAATATGACTTTAGCACAAGCACTGCAGGGTATGCTAAAAGCAAATTTAATTACCCTCAGAGATCCTCCTGCAAAACCCAACACTACTTCTCCTAGTTATAATCCCAATGCCAGGTGTGCCTATCACTCCGATAGCCCCGGGCATGATACAAACGATTGTTGGTTGTTGAAGAACAAAATTCAGGATATGATCGACGCTGGAGAATTTGAATCTGATCCGCCTGAGACTCCTAATGTCATCACTGCTCCTTTGCCTAATCAAGATGAGACTGTCAATGCTGTGGAAGATACTGATAACGATTATGACTTGGATAGCTGGATTTTCCCAACAATTGGTGACGGACTCAATAATTGGAAGGCTGAAGACACTATCCCGATTTCCTTTAGTCAGGAGTAATTGTTATTGCCTATTTTAGTGTTGCAACTTTTTAGTTTTTACAATTGAACTGCTTAAAGCATTGTGTCTATGCCCGGGGCACAGTAGCTAATTTGTTAAGGGTTTTGTCATTTCATAAGCATATTCACATTTAATAAATCAATGGACCTTTTTGCATTCAAATATTGCGCTCTTTATCTTTCTTGTCATCTTCCAAACAAGCTATGTTTCTTACACACATTCACGTAACAAATTGGAGATCCATACCCACTCTGGATCCTGTCGATAATAGTTCCACTACTGTTCATTATGACTTTGAAAATCCGATCTACCTAGCCGAGGATGGAAGCGAGGAAGATTGTGAAATCCCTGGAGAACTTGCCAGACTGTTACTGCAGGAGGAAAGGACTGTACAGCCGCATGAGGAATCAATGGAAGTTGTAAACCTGGGTACTGAAGCAGACAAGAAAGAAGTCAAAATAGGAGCAGGCTTGGGAAACAGTGTCAAAGAAAGATTGATTCAGATGTTACATGACTGTGTAGAGATTTTTGCCTGGTCTTATGAAGACATGCCCGGATTGGATACTGACATAGTAGTGCATCGTCTGCCAATGAAGAAAGACTGTCGTCCTGTCAAGCAAAAGGTTCGTCGCATGCGTCCTGAAATGTCTGAGAAAATCAAAGCCGAGGTTATGAAACAATTCAATGCCGGTTTTCTAGCCGTTACTTCTTATCCCCAATGGGTTGCTAATGTGGTACCAGTGCCGAAGAAGGATGGTAAGGTGCGAATGTGCGTAGATTACAGAGATTTGAATAAAGCAAGTCCCAAAGACGACTTTCCACTTCCGCACATCGATGTTCTGGTAGATAACACCGCTCAACACAAAGTATTCTCCTTCATGGATGGATTCTCGGGTTATAATCAGATTAAAATGGCACCTGAGGACATGGAGAAAACTACGTTTGTGACGCAATGGGGCACTTTCTGCTACAAGGTAATGCCATTCGGCTTAAAGAACGTCGGGGCAACGTACCAGCGCGCTATGGTAGTTTTGTTCCATGATATGATCCATCATGAGATAGAAGTATATGTGGATGACATGATAGCCAGATCTCATACTGAAGAAGAACATCTCGATCATTTATACAAACTGTTCGAGAGGTTGAAGAAATACAAGTTGAGATTGAACCCGAACAAATGCACCTTCGGAGTAAAATCCGGTAAACTCTTGGGTTTTATTGTCAGTGGTAGAGGAATTGAGGTCGACCCAGCTAAGGTGAGAGCTATTCAAGAAATGCCAGTTCCCCGTACAGATAAAGAAGTCAGAGGGTTCTTGGGACGCTTGAACTACATTGCCCAATTTATCTCCCATTTAACTGCTACCTGCAAACCCATCTTCAAATTATTGAGGAAGAATCAAGAGATGATATGGAATGAGGAATGCCAAGAAGCTTTTGACAAAATCAAGAAGTATCTCCAGGAACCTCCGATCCTGATACCACCAGTTGAAGGAAGACCTCTAATCATGTATTTGACCGTGTTAGAAAGTTCAATGGGGTGCGTGTTGGGGCAGCATGACGAGTCTGGTCGAAAAGAGTATGCTATATACTACCTTAGCAAAAAGTTTACCGACTGTGAAACAAGATACTCACTGCTCGAGAAAACTTACTGTGCTTTGGCCTGGGCTGCTCGCCGACTAAGACAGTATATGTTGAATCATACCACTTTATTGATTTCCAGGATGGATCCTATCAAATACATATTTGAGAAACCTGCCCTCTCCGGAAGAATAGCAAGATGGCAGATGATTCTAACAGAGTACGACATCCAGTATACTACCCAGAAAGCAATCAAAGGAAGCGTGCTAGCCGATCATTTGGCTCATCAAGCAGTGGATGATTACCAATCTATGAATTTTGAGTTCCCAGATGAGGATGTCATGCTTGTTACTGATCATGAAAAACCGGGACCGGATGAAGGACCCAGACTGGGATCCCGATGGACCATGGTTTTCGATGGGTCTTCTAATGCATTGGGCAATGATGTTGGTGTGGTAATCATTTCTCCCGAGGGTTACCATACGCCTTTCACTGCTAGACTATGTTTTCATTGTACCAATAATATGGCTGAGTATGAAGCATGTATTTTGGGACTCAAGGCTGCTATAGACCTGCGGGTCAAGTTTTTGAGTGTGTACGGAGACTCAACATTAGTAATCAGTCAGATCAAAGGAGAATGGGACACTAAGCATCCGAATCTCATCCCTTACCGAGAACGGGTGATGACATTAATCGCATACTTTGGAGAGATTACATTCGAACATATCCCACGAGAAGAGAATCAGTTGGCAGACGCATTAGCTACCATGTCATCTATGTTCAGAGTCAGATGGGACAATGAAGCTCCCAGGATTACCATTGAGCGACTAGATGAACCGGCATACTGTTATGAACTTAACACTGAGGGAGTACAGGAAAAACCTTGGTTCCACGAAGTAAAAAGATATTTAGAAGCTCAGGAATACCCTGAAGGGGCATCCATCAATGACAAAAAGTTCCTGAGGAAGTTCTCCGCTAAGTTCTTTCTGAGTAATGGAGTATTATACAAACGTAATCATGACTCAACTTTGCTTCGCTGTGTGGATAAAAAGGAAGCAGAAAAGATTATGGAAGGCATGCACGACGGTATTTTCGGGACTCATTCTAGTGGACATACGATGGCCAAGAAGATTCTGAGATCAGGGTATTATTGGTCTACCATGGAAGCTGATTGCCACCATCACTCCAGAACCTGCCATAAGTGTCAGATCTACGCGGATAAAGTACATGTGCCGCCTGCTCCATTGAATGTGTTGACAGCACCTTGGCCCTTCGCAATGTGGGGCATTGACATGATTGGAGAGATTAAACCGACTGCTTCTAACGGGCATCGTTTCATCCTTGTTGCTATTGATTACTTTACAAAGTGGGTAGAGGCAGCCTCATTTGCTTCTGTCACCAAGAATGTGGTGGCACGGTTCATCAAGAATAGTCTTATTTGTCGGTATGGCATCCCTGAAAGAATTATCACTGACAATGGTACTAATTTGAACAACAAGATGATTACTGAACTTTGCACGCAGTTCAAAATAAAACACCATAACTCTTCTCCATACCGGCCAAAGATGAACGGCGCCGTGGAAGCTGCTAATAAGAATATCAAGAAGATCATACAAAAGATGACAGTAACATACAAAGACTGACAT